>NC_081413.1:59909707-60214119 GCF_030272615.1 Cryptomeria japonica | reverse complement strand
GGGTTAAACCCGGTTAGTGTTACCTTGTTAGAGGATTTCAAGAACTCAATAGCTAAAGGATCTCCAGAGCTCTATAGCTTCTCAGAACTCATTAACCTCGAGTTACCCTATTAAGGGATTTGAATCAAACTAGTTAAGACTACCTTGTTAAGGGATTTTGCATCAAGCCCAATTAAGGCTACCCTGTTAAGGGATTTCAGAACTATTGAAGTGGTTAAAGATCAACATGAATTACAATGATCTAATAACAGCACTCAATGCTAATGCAGATCTATTTTGGCTCCTCTTCTCCTTCTGTACATTCACTTTTTAGGTATCTCTTCTCTCCTTTGGTCTAGCAAGAATCACGTATCACTTCTCTTGGATACGCACTCACAAATTTTGCCAACAACCTTAGAAAGAAACACAACATTAAACTTATAGGAAACAGATAGGTTGATAGCAAAAACCCTAAACCCTAAACCTGTTAGGTTAAGCAATTCAAGCGATTCAATCCTGACCATTGAATCATATTGCATTAAATGCAACAATCTTGAATCAATCTCAAGACATTCTCCATCATCCATTTTCCACCGATTACATGGTGGCTGATAACCCATCACGCGTTATCACCGTTTGACAGACTTCACACATTCCTGAGGTAGATAGGAATAGTCTTCTTCATGCAAGATCCTTCACGTGCACAGAGCTTACATGGCAACATGATTTGTTCTCCATTATACTGCTAACTCATCACACAAAGATCACCGATTGATTCACACAGGCTTGAGGTACTCCAACCAGAAATTCTGAAGTGTAAACTACCTACCAATCGATAGTAACACAATGCTTCCATGTGCCGGTTCCCATAACTGCATGCTGGTTCATCTTGAACAAATATGCCACTTCACTTTGGCATATAAACCGGTTCATACATATGCCAGTTCACATCATGTCACATATTGATATCAATGACAACATACAATATCATTATGTCTTCATGCCAGTTCACATAATGCGAACAATCTCCCCCTTTGGCATTGATGCAAATATACAAAGATATCTTCTCCGCTTCACATCTTCTCCCCCATTTGTTGCAGATATCTTTTCACTTCACTCCTTCTCCCCCTTTGACAACAATGCCAAAGTGGAGGCACAAGCATCTCTATTCCATTATGCTGCTCCCCCTGAGGAGTAGCATCCTTCAACACATCAATCAACAAAAATTTGGCTTTGCAATACCTAACTGATTTGGAACAATTACTTTTAGTTCACCTCCTGAAGGGGCAATACCCCTAATTCACCTCTTAAGTGCACAAATGTAGTCTTTGAGAGAGGCTTGGTGAATATGTCTGCTAACTGCTCCTTACTGGAAACATGTTCCAGTGCAATCTCCTTATTCTTAAACTTTTCCCTCAAGAAATGATACTTGAGCTCAAAATGCTTGGTTCTAGAATGTAAAACCAGATTCTTTGATATATTGATAGCACTTGTGTTATCACAAAATATACTTATCAGTTGAGATACAGGGATCTTGAAGCCTTCCAGTACATGCTTCATCCAAATTGTCTGAGTGCAGTTCATGAAAGCTGCAACATACTCTGCTTCCATTGTAGACTAAGAGATACAACTCTACTTTTTACTCATCCATGAGACCAGTCTACCACCGAGAAAGAATGCACCACCGGTTGTTCTTTTTTGGTCATCCACATTACCTACCCAATAAACATCTATGAACACTTTCAGATTGAAATCATTGTTGTATGGGTACCACAATCCATAGTCAAATATTCCCTTTAGATACCTAAGAATCTGCTTGATTGCAATCAAGTGGGATTCTCTGGGACTCTTCTGGAACCTTGTAGTAATGCCAACTGCATGTGCAATATCCAGTCTACTATGCACTACATAATGCAACTTACCAATCATTGATTGGTATTCATTCTCATCAACCAGTGCAGAATCATCCTCTTTTGTCAATTTGCAACCGGTCACCATCGGTGTACCAACCGGTTTGCTATCTTCCATGCCAAAGGTCTTCAACACCTCTTTGACATATTTGGACTGAGTGATAAAGATTCCATCTTTCATTTGTTAGATTTGCAGTCCAATGAAGAACTTAATCTCCCGTATGAGTGACATCTCAAACTCTTTCTTCATCTCATCAGCAAACTCATGACTCATCTTGTCATCTCCTCCAAAGATAATATCATCAACAAAAACCTCACAAATTAGGATCTGATCTCCTTCAGACTTCAGGTAGATATTGCTATCTTCACTTGTTCTCTCAAATCCAATCTTCACAAGATGGGAATGTAGGTGCTCATACCATGCCCTAGGTGCTCGCTTTAGACCATATAAGGTATTATGTAGCCTGCACACCATATCACTGTCTTTAGATAGGGAAAACCCATCTGGTTGCTCTATATATACCTCATCTTCAAGTACACCATTTAGGAATGCAGATTTTACATCCATTTGATATACTTTGAACCTTTTAAAAGCTGCATATGCAAGAAGCATATGAACTCCTTCCAATTTGGCTACAGGAGCAAAGGTTTCTCCATAGTCTTCTCCTTCTTCTTGAGCATATCCTTTACACACCAATCTGGCTTTATTCCTAATCACTGTGCCATCCTCATTCAACTTGTTTCTGAACACCCATTTGGTGCCAATGACATTTTTATGCTTTGGTCTGGGTACCAAGGACCATGTACCATTTTTCTCTATCTGGTCAAGTTCCTCTTCCATTGCCTTGATCTAGTCTTCATCTTTATGAGCCTCTTTGAATGATTTAGGCTCAAATTCAGAGACCATACATGAGTTTTCTCTAATATTTCTCCTTGTAAGGATTCCTGCATCCTTATCACCTATAATCTGCTTAAGATCATGATTCAAATTGACATACCGAGGAATGGTCTTAATTGGTTCTTCTTGCTTTTCCTCTTCATCCTCATCTTCATCAGTATCAGCGTTCACCAGTTCAGGGACACTATTATTGGTACTTGGTTGACTAACAACCGGTTCCTAGAAGGTTGGAACTGGTTCATTTATAGCTTGCTGACTGTCAGTTTCCTTAGTTTTCTCAGAGGATTCATCAACTCTTACATTGATACTTTCCATAATTCTCTGAGTCCTATTGTTGTAGCACTTGAAAGCTTTACTCTTGGTGGAATATCCTAGAAATATTCCCTCATCACATTTAGCTTCAAACTTGCCCTGATGTTCACTCCTCTTGATGTAACATTTGCTACCAAATACCCTAAAGTAGCTAACCACAGGTGTCTTACTGGTCCAATACTCATAAGGAGTTTTGTCCTTACCTTTCTTGATGAGTACCCAGTTCATAGTGTAGACTGCAGTGCTCACTGCTTCTCTCCAAAAGGTGTGAGCTACCTTTCCTTGAATCAACATGGTTCTAGCTACTTCAACCACAATCCAGTTATTCCTCTCTGCTAGGCCATTCTGATGTGGAGTCCAGGGGGCAGATAGCTGTCTCTTGATGCCAAATTCCTCACAATACTTGTTGAATTCACCGG
This sequence comes from Cryptomeria japonica, assembly GCF_030272615.1. NCBI lineage: Eukaryota > Viridiplantae > Streptophyta > Pinopsida > Cupressales > Cupressaceae > Cryptomeria > Cryptomeria japonica. The sequence goes on along the minus strand of NC_081413.1, from coordinate 60,210,601 downwards.
AAGTGAATTCCCCTCCTTGATCAGTTCTAAGACACTCGATCCTTTTACCACTTTCCTTTTCCACTAATGCTCTGAAAGCTTTGAATTTCCCAAAAGCTTCAGACTTGTCTTTCAAGAATGTGACCCACATCATTCTTGAGCAGTCATCAGTGAGGATAATGAAGTACCTATCACCCTGTACACTTCTAGTTTTCATAGGACCACACAAATCAGTATGCACAAGATCAAGCAAGTTGTCAGTAGTGAAAGATTTACCTTTAAAGGTTGAGGAAGACATTTTCCCCAATTGACACTCTCTACACAAAGTATTATCTGGTTTGTTTAGCACCAGCAACCCTCTAACTACCTTGATCTTACTAGCCTTCACAATGTTATCAAAGTTTACATGGCAGAGTCTCCTATGCCATATCCAACTATCATCAAGCTTAGCCATAAGACATGTACTTACATTTGCATTCAGATGAAATAGGTTACCTTTGGTCTACATGCCAGTGGCCACCAATTTACCATCTTTTCCTTTGATTCTGCAAACTCCATTCTTGAATTATAGAGTGAGGCCACTATCATTTAGCTGGGCAACACTTAGAAGGTTGTGTCTGAGACCATCAACCCAGTACACATTGTCAGCACTACTCTTTCTATTAAGAGAGATGGACCCTCTGCCTTTGACCATGCATGGTGCATCATTGCCAAAGCAAACCACACCACCATCATACTCCTCCAAGGATAGAAACTTGCTTTGGTCACCAATCATATGGTGAGAACAGCCACTGTCAATGATCCACTCATTGGAATTATCAAACCGGGAGACAAGAGCCTTCTTGTCTAGCACATCTTCCTTTACATCAACAAACACAATGTCTTCATTCTCTTCATCTTCTGATTCCTCATTTGTGACACCTTCATCAACTGCTACAAAACAGTTTCTCTGGTTTCCTCCTTTGAATTTCCTAAACCTTTCAAGTTTGTCCTTGTTTTTTTCATTAGGATAGTTTATAGCAATATGTCCTATCCGGTTACAAGAAAAACATTTCAAAGGTAGCTTACCTTTGTATTTACCGGTTCCTTTAGGAAACTTCCTGGAAAGCAGAGCTTCAAATACCATCAGAATCTCCTCATCATTCATTTCTCTGCTCTGACTAGGTTCCCCACTAGTGCTAGCCTCTTTTCCTTTTCTGGATGGTATAGTAGAGGCTTTAAATGTTGATTCAGTCTTTTGAACACTGCCATCAAAACTATTTAGCTCATAGGTTGTTAACTTGGCTATGATGGAGCCCAAGGATACTTTAGACTTGTCTATTGATCTCAGCTCCTCAATAGCAGCAACCCTTATTGCATAGACCAGCAACAGGGATCTTAGGACTTTACTTACCACAGTGGAATCTTCTATTTTGCCACCTGCACTCTTGATTTCTCCAACAACTATTTTGATTCTTATTTCATACTGTTGAATGGTCTCTCCTTCAACCATCTGTATGTCTTCAAACTTCCCTCTCAGGCTTTCTTCCTTAGCTTGTTTTGCATGCTCATCACCACCATAGATATTTTCAACAGCATCCCATACCTCTTTGGGATTTGACCTGTCTTGAACATCAATAAACTCAATGTCAGATAGACTACTGATGAGGGCTTCCATGACTTGCCCATTTTCTTGTATCTCTCTCTTTTGGTCATCGGTGAGAGTACTGGTAGGAACAACATATACATTTTCAACATAACTCCAGTGTTGAACACCCATGCTTCTGATGAATATTTTCATCCTAACTTTCCATATACTAAAATTTTCCTTGTTAAACTTTGGACCTTCCCTCTTCATCATTTGACTAGGATCTTTTCCTCAAGCGGTTAAGCTTACAACACAGAGGACCTCGAGGTGCTCTGATACCAATTGATAACTCAATGATGAACCACTAGTACCAAACCGGTACTAAGAGGGGGGTGAATCAGTACAGGCACAAATACAGTCCAAAATCGGTTTGACGGCAAATACTCCAAATGACTGGCAAACAGGCATACTAGTTAAAACAGAGTGCAACCGGTAACATCCAGTACAACTCAAACAATCATAAACTGGTCACTCACTAAGCTTTCATCTTAGCTCAATACTATAGTACCATTACGCTCTCATGCATGAACAAGTAAACTAACATCAGATCTTCATAACAGTGTGTTCAATATGTTTTATAGACAGGCATAAAACATAGAACCATCATATGCTCAATAGGCAAAAACAAAGCATCACAAGATAAAAGCATTACACATGACACACATATTTTTCATGTGGAAACCCAACTGGGAAAAACCACAGTGGGGATGAATACCCACAAATTGCTTTTGAACTCTTTTGAAGTCCGCTCTGTTAGGAGCCCTGTCTGGTTAAAGACATTACAATAGGTTCTACTAGGAACCGATCCTATTCGGGATCACTCAGTTAAGGGGTGGCTATAATACCCAGTTAAGGGTTAAACCCGGTTAGGGTTATCTTGTTAGAGGATTTCAAGAACTCAATAGCTAAAGGATCTCCAGAGCTCTATAGCTTCTTAGAACTCATTAACCTCGAGTTACCCTGTTAAGGGATTTGAATCAAGCCGGTTAAGACTACCCTATTAAGGGATTTTGCATCAAGCCCAGTTGAGGCTACCCTGTTAAGGGGTTTCACAACTGTTGAAGTGGTTAAAGATCAATAGGAATTACAATGATCTGATAACAACACTCAATGCTAATGCAGATCCATTTTGGCTCCTCTTCTCCTTCTACACATTCACTTTGCAGGTAGCTCTTCTCTCCTTTCATCTGGCAAGAATCATGTATCACTTCTCTTGGATACACACTCACAACTTTTGCCAACAACCTTAGAAAGAAACACAACATCGACCTTATAGGAAACAGGCAGGTCGATAGCAAAAACCCTAAACCCTAAACCTGTTAGGTTAAGCAATTCAAGTGGTTCAATCCTGACCATTGAATCATACTGCATTAAATGCAACACTCTTGAATAGATCTCAAGACATTCTCCATCGTCCATTTTCCACCAATTACATGGTGGCTGATAACCCATCACGCGTTATCACCATTTGATAGACTTCGCACATTCCTGAGGTAGATAGGAATAGTCTTCTTCATGCAAGATCCTTCACGCGCACAGAGCTTACATGGCAACACGATCTATTCTCCATTATACTGCTAACTCATCACACAAAGATCACCGATTGAGTCACACAGGCTTGAGGTACTCCAATCGGAAATCCTGAAGTGGAAACTACCTACCAACCAATAGTAACACAATGCTTCCATGTGCCGGTTCCCATAACTGCATGCCGGTTCATCTTGAACAAATATGCCACTTCACTTTGGCATATAAACCGGTTCATACATATGCTAGTTCCTCTCTCTTTTCACCTATCACATGTGTCGGTTCACATCATGTCACATATTGACATCAATGACAACATACAATATCATTATGTCTTCATTCCGGTTCACATAATGCCAACATAGGTCTCTGATGATTAAAGTCTCAGAGAATGGGATTATTTGAGTTTTCTCTTTGAGATCTCTCATATCAGGCATTTTGTAGGGCCTCACGGTCTCAATCATGTTTACATGACTATAGCTTGTTTTGGTACCTTGTTGGGCTATAGGCCTCAATCATGCTTGCGTGACTTAAAAGGGTAATTTCAAATGGAATTCCTGACTAAGAAATTTTAAAATAGAAGCTACCCAATTCACCTCCGAAAGGGTGATAATCTTTGTGCAAGAGAGATAGTAACTCTCCCAAGACACTTGCCATATCGTGCCCCCATTAGCATTTGGAGTCGGATAATACAGTGTTGAGAATCCATTGCGTGAGACTCAGCGGCCATATTCTGATTAGCTATTGGGTGTGTACCTAAGTCAGGAAGCAAAGGTTTTCATTCTCAACCAATCTCCTTAGGATAGACTGATTGATGTGCTTTTAACAATTAAAAACCTTTTGAAACAAAAATATAATCTGATTTCTATGTTTGTAAGTCAAGTCAAGATATCATCCATTAAAATACAACAAACATTGAAAACTCAAACTTCAAACTATCAAATTCACAAGTTTTGCAGTAGATTAGCTCTTTCAATCCAAACAGTCGCACCTACAGTCCAAACAGTTGCATCTACAATCCAAATGGTCTCACATATGGTTCAAACAGTCACATTTACAGTCCAAACATTAGCATTTTCAATCCAAACAATTGCTCTTTCAGTCCAAACATTAGCATTTACAGTTCAAACATTAGCTCTTTCAGTCCAAATAGTCGCACCTACAGTCCAAACAGTTGCATCTATAGTCCAAACGGTATCACATACAGTTCAAACAATCACAATTACAGTCCAAACATTAGCATTTTCAGTCCAAATAGTTGATCTTTCAGTCCAAACATTAGCGTTTACAGTTCAAACATTAGCTCTTTCAATCCAAATGGTCGCACCTTCAGTCCAAACAGTCGCATTTTCAATCCAAAGGTCAGCTCTCTTGGTGTTAATGTCAAATTTCACATATTTCAACATTAACTCTCAAAGTTTGAGCATATTACAAAGTTGGGTCAAAATTGTAATCTCCTAAGTTCAAACACTCAATTTGCTAAACCTACATATCATTATTTGAACTTTAGAGTCACTGTATAGCAGAACAGAGTTCCTGGTCTAAACAATGTTTCTGGTCTAAACAACAGCATTTCTGGTAAGTTTGTCAGCATTCCTGGTCTATATAGCAGTGTTTCTAGTCATTTTGTCAGCGTTTCTAGTCATTTTGTCAGCGTTTCTGGTAAACTGCACCGAAATCAAAAAAACAAAAGCAACCCATTTATCAAATAGTCAAACATAGAGACTAGGTCATCTTCTTGGGTCATTCAATCAGGTTATCTTCTGTCAAAAATAAATTCAAGAGCAAGACACACAAAGGTTTTGAGTATTCACCTCAAACAAGTTAAAGATCAAACACCTTAAAGTGCATTATCACCCTCTTTGATAAACTGATCACTCAAACATAGTTTCTCATTAGGATCAATCATCCTTTATCACGAAACTCCAATGCTTGATCAGAATAACCTCATTCTTTATCATAGGATATATCATTCCTATTTGAACTTGGTCATATCAAAAATCACAAAATTTGCACTCCAAAACTAAGATAAAAAACTTGCAAACAAGCAAATACTAAAAAAAATCATTTCCTCAACAATTGATCACTTATTGCGGCACATTAAGCAAGATTTAATCACAAAAACATTCAAAACACAATGCCCATTTTAATTGCAACACAGAGATATAAGATCGTTGAAACATTGGAAATACCTAAAGATCATAGAAACATGGCATACCAAAGCAAAAGACAAGAACACATAACAAGCCAACATATTGGAGAAATCAAACAAGAACAGAATCAAAATCCAACCATGTATGTCAAAACTCAACAAAGATTCAAATGCATATCCAAAGAAAGGTGGCTCTTTTATGCACCTCTTAAAGAGATCCCTAAAAGATTTGGATGAGGAAGATCAAAATCATGCACCCATGTCTAACAATGATCCATCCATCCATAAGCAAATTAACTCTCCAAAGGCATCTATTCTTACACTTCTTAAAAAAGTGCAAAAACCTTCCATAACATCCTCACCAGACAATACACCCAAAGATGATGTTCCCCAAGGGATATCCATAATGGCCATCAAACCTATGTCAGAGGATCCTATTCAAAACCCATCTACTTCATATCCAAGCATTGATTCCTTGCAACATCCCCATAGCGATTCCTTGCAAATTGAAGTCCTTATTCATAAAATGCTCATTAAACGTGTCCTAATAGATGGGGGAGCTAGCTTAAATATTTGCTCATTGAGTCTTGTCTGTGCTCTAGGTTATTCAGAAGATGTAGTTGATCCCCTGAAAAAGATCAAAATCAAAGCACATAATGAAGAAGAGAATTCCTCTAAAGGAGTTGTGATATTACCAGTTAGAGTGGGACCTTTGCAGAAAAACACAGCATGCCAAGTCCTAGATTTGGAACTACCATACAACATACTCTTGGGAAGACCATGGATATAGGACATACAAGATATTACATCCACATGTCATCAGTGCTTAAAATTTCCATACAATGAACAGGAAATCACAATATCAGCAGACTTAAATCTAGTGCAGTGTGGTAATAAACCGAAATCAGCTCAAGAGATCATTGTTTCACATAACAGAGAGGAAGCATATTCAAACACACAATCCAAGGAACAATCATTTGCATCAATTTTGTCAAACATGGTTGAACAAATGTAGCTAAAAGATCAAGGGAACAAAGAATATTCATTATCATGGAACAACAAACAAGAGCAACTTGAAAGTGAAAGGGAAGAAGCAGATGTAGGTGTTGATGAAGTTCACACGTATGCAGAACAAATGTTAGGAACTAGCCTACTTGAATTAGAATCACATACAACTGACATAGAATTAACCGAGGATGATCAAGATTTTCTTGTATGAGGTCATTCTGATGAGAGTATCATCCTAGACATGGAAATACCTACTGAAAGCTCTGACATCTCTATCATGACTCCCAATATCTTTGAAACATATCAACCTAAAGATCCTTTATCCTTAAGCTATCCTGAACCTATGGACTAGGAAAATGAAGGACATACTGACATTGATACCTTACCTAATGACCATGCCATATCCTTATATCTTAATGAAATCAAACCTACAACAACTTTCACCAGGGATTCCGCTAACGTATCTTCAAGTCAAATAGGTGCAAAATCTCCTAGTCGCAAAAATGAAAATAAAGAAAACAATATCAGGTATAATGCTGAAAACCATTTATTGGCAACATTAGACCATGAAAAAGTAAAAATAAAGGATGCATCTATCGGTGAAAACCTCCTCAAGGCACTGAAAGATGGGAGATTTGACACCTTACAAGTGTACTATCAAGAGAAGTCATCTATCCTAATAAAACCACTAGTTATCATCGACATAATCGATCTACATCCAACAACATTCTCTTTATTAGAACCAGCAAGGAAAAGATATTTGAAATCCTTCAAAAGATGGCAAATCAATTTTACCTGGTCATACACAGATATTCTAGGGTTCAATCCAAATCTTACAATACATCACCCAAATATCAGTTTAGGAGCAAACATCAATAATGGAACACAACATGGATCAAGAGAAGACATCAATAGAGGAGCACAAGATAAATCAAAAGTAGGCATTCTATTTATCAAAATGGCTATAGAATGGAACATTACACAACTTGAGGTCTTTGGAGACTCTCAGCTCGTCATCAATCAAATCAATGATGACTATGAAACAAAAGATGACAAACTCATGCCTTACAAAAAGATGGTGGATGACTTCAAGAAATATTTTGTTGAAATCACTTTTGAACAAATTCCAAGAAATGATAACAAAGCAGCAGATGCCATGGCAACACTTGCTTCTCTATTACAAACACACGAAAATCAAGAGTGTTATTAATTCCTGGTTGAAGAGTTGTTTTACTCGTCTCATAATTGTCTTGATTCCCAAACCATTTTTCAACTTATAGGACATGATTCCTTCTGCTATGGCCAAACTTATACATACCTAAAAGATAACATCTTACCTCTTGACTTATCAAAAAATCAAAAGAGAAACTTTATTCCCCTATCCTCCCATTCTACTCTTGTCGCAGATACCCTATTTAAATGAGGTCTAGATGGTACTCTTTTAAGATGTCTCGAACAAGAAGAATCTGAGAAGGCCTTAAAGGAAGTCCATAATGGCATTTGTGGCACTCATTCAAGTGGTCTTACCCTTACAAAAAAACTCATACACTTGGGCTATTATTGGCCGACTATGGAACGAGAGTCTTTTCAGATAGCTAGAACGTGCAAACAATGTTAGATCCATGGAAACTTGATCCATGCACCAGCACAAGATCTTCATGCTTTGGCAACATCTTGGCTTTTCTATCAATGGGGTCTTGATCTAGTAGGAAAAATAAATCCTTCTTCATCAAATTGTCATAAATTCATCCTTGTAGCTATAGAATATTTTACAAAATGGATTGAGGCAGTACCTCTGACAAATATCACAGGAAAACAAATTGCTGCATTCATCTTGAATTACATCATCTATCAATATGGAATACCAATGACCATTATCACTGATAATAGGCGACCATTCAAGAATCAGGATGTACAAGAGCTATGTGAGAAGTTTAAGATCCAACATAGATTCTCCATACCCTATTATCCACAAGGGAATGGGCAGATAGAAGCATCTAACAAAACTATTCTGAAAATCCTCAAAAGGACAGTGAACAACGCTGGGGAAGATTGGCATATTCAACTAAACCCTTCTCTCTGGACCTACCGCACCAGTATCCGCACACCAATAGGTGCCACACCTTTCTCTCTTGTATATGGATTAGAAGCCATATTGCCTATCGAAGTAGAGATTCCCTCTCTCTACGTGTATCACTAAAAGGTCTCATCCCAGATAAAGAACAAAGAATGTCTAGACTACAAGAGTTAGAACTAATCTAGGAACGAAGACAAAAATGCCTTTGACCATTTAAAGGTATATTAGAAAAGAATGTTCCGAAGTTATAATCACAAGGTCAAACCACAAATTTTTCAAGTGGGAGAACTAGTACTAAAGAAAAATCCACGAAATCAGTTAGATCGAGAAAAGAAGGGAAAATTTGAACCAAACTGGTTAGGTCCATTTGTGGTCATAGCAGTATTTGGGTTAGAGGCATATCATCTATCAACACAAGATGAAGATCAGCTCGAGGAACCCATCAATAGCATGCATCTGAAGAATTTTTATGTCCCAAAAATCCAAAAACAGTGAAAAAGCTGAAAAATCCAAAAACAGTGAAAAAGAAGAAAATCCAAAAATAGTGAAAAAGTAAAAAAAAAATTAAAATCAAATATGAGAAAAAGTGCAATAAAAATAGATTGTGAAAACCTGGCAAACAGGCGCTATCTGTCAGCTAGCTTTGCCATCTATTGGTTCGCGCTTTCCTCAGCTTGCATTCAATTCCATCATCGTTGTTCATATTCATCATAAAGCCTTTTGTACATATGTAGGCATCCTAGGTGATTCCCCATCGTGGTTTGGATCATTGACTATATCATAATAAGGCTTGTTTCTAGGCTGGGGACAAAATCCTAAACCTGGCTGGGGGCAAAAAGTTTTGATCATTTTGAGCTTAATCAAAGTAGGTAGAACAACAGTCAGACAACGCTTGTCAAGCAAAAAACTAAGACACATCCAACATTGAACATAAGATCACATTATCAACCATTAACCATCACATATCAATCTAAACATGACAAAACACATATCAACCATTATTAACCATTAACTCATGATCTTAACACTTTGGCAATAATGGTTCAACAATTTTATTTGGATTTTCACTATCATGATTTATGAGTAACTCCAGGATGTCTTTGACTAGAGGAACGAGGAAGGAACATGATATTTTTCTTGTCTACTGTCTGTAAATTAATCATCAATATGTGCAAAGTTGTCTAAGGAAATGATCATCAGTATATCATGGAAGACATTTCGGACTTGCATATAGAAATGGTTAATACTGCCTGTTTTATGCAAGCAACACTTTGGTCATCTTGGTTCAATTATACCTCGATGCTTGTGCTAACTTGCAATATCAAAACCCAGGAAAGTAGTGCTCAGGTCATCATGATTCAATTATGCCATTGATGTTTGCACTCACTTCCCACATTTTAGAGGCTCAATGATGAAACAAAGCAATGACTCCATGACCGGTCGGATCACCGCAATGCATTTCATTCGCATGTGCATTTGCATTCCATTTTGCATGGGATCACAATGCTCCTCTTTTCCAAGTCCAAATAGAATCAATTCCTCACAATCGAAAAATCAAAATCATCAAAAAATAAAAAATAATCAAATCAAGTATAAATTGAGAATAATAAAAAAATTAGAATAATCAAATCATTAGCAATCATCAAAAATTGAAAAGTCGACAAACTGAAAAAATCAAAAAATCATCAAAAATCACCAAAATCAGTAATCATCAAAGATCAAAAATCACCAAAATCATCAAAAAATCAAAATAATCAAATCATCATCAATTCCTCAAAAATTGTCAAAATCGAAAAAATAAAAAAATCATCAAAAATTTCCAAAAATCATATCAAAAAATTAAAAAATCATCAAAATAAAAAAAACCGAAAAATCAAATTAAAAAAAAAAAAAGGGTTCCCCCCCCCCCCGATTGGCCCCGCTCGTGGCACCTGCGGTGGTGCCTAAGGCACTGCCTGCGGCACCTATGGTGGCACCTAAGGCGCCACCTGTAGCATCGTCGGTGGCTACGGTGGCGCTGAAGGCACCTCCCGCAGCGCCGGCGATGGTGCCCGCAGCGCCTCTCGCAGTGCCGGTGGCGGGCCTCCACCTTTGCCCTCCGCTCCGCTCCACCTCCTCTCTTCCACTCCACCTCTGCACCACCGGCTCCCACTCCCCCCCCAAAATTTTTATTTTAAATATTGCGAAAAAAAAAAAATGGCATTTTTTAAATATTGTGAAAATTTAAAATTGCAAAAATGACATTTTTAATTTTTTTTTTAAATTGCGAAAATCAAAATAAAAAATAAAAAATTAATGTATTTTTTTGGAAAATACATACATGCATAAATAAATTTTTTTGGGATGCATATGAAATTTTTTTTTTTAAATCTGGAAAAACCCAATGCAAATCTTATGCTACTCCCCCAAATATGCCAACATCAGCATATATGAATCTTCCTGCAACATGATATCAACAAACTGTCAGTTCTTTATCCAATCAATCTTATCAATTCTATCAATCCATCTCATCTAATCCTTTCTATTAGGTCTTATACAAGATGAATCCTTCCTGGAACCAAACATGTTGATCAAGTCTTATACAAGATATATCGTTCCTGAAACTAGAAGATTTGATCATCTTTGTCTTATACAAGAGGTGCCATTCCGGAAACCAGACTTGATCTCGATCTCATCAATCCTATCAATTCAATCAAACTCTATCAATCATCACATCAAGAACCACATCAAAGTGATCAAAGAACTCACACTTTCATCAACCACAGTTGTAGGAATCATCCAATAGTCTATCGAGAAATCAATTTCGCAAAGATCCAAAAAACTCCAAAGGTCAATTATCTCAATTGACCTCCCGAGGGGGCATCCTCACATCAATATCTATCAATCAATGTCTGGGGCATCATATCGGCATCATATCATCTCAAGCATCGAATCCACATCATATCGGCATCATATCATCTCAAGCATCGAATCCACATCATATTGGCATCATATCATCTCAAACATCAAATCCACATCATATCGACATCATATCATCTCAAACATAGAATCCACATCATATCGGCTCCATATCATCTCAAACATAGAATCAACATCATATCGAGATTTATCATCTCCAAGATAGAAACAAAATCATATAGAGATTTATCATCTCCAAATCAAATCAATATCATATCGAAACCAAATCTACCTTAAATCAAGATCAAATCTACATTATATCGAATCAATAACATCATCAATCGAGCTTTCTTTGAACCAATGCATCGTCACACATCGCTTCAAAGAGGGGCAAAATGTATACACCTAAAAATGGTCTAAAGATAGTTAATTAAATATGCAGATATTTGATTAATTCCCCTTCCTAATTAATTGATTTCACAAGCAATTTAATTAATTTCTCTATTCATCTACTAGTAAATAAATCTAAATGATTTATTTATATAGTTCATCTCACATCCCCCTTTGATTAATTAATTAATGTCTCCCCATACTAATCAATTCTTCTAATCCCTAATTAAGATTAACAAACTCAAGTTTGTTGAGATTAATTACCATTTTTCTATTATTTGAATTTCTAAATTCAAATGAGCACATGGCTCCTAACTTTAACCACCCAACCTAACCATCCCCTAACTTAACCCATTCAATCTAATCTTGGGTCTAACTAAACCTATCCTATCTTGCACATTCTAACCTCCTTATCCTAACCTCTCATGGTGTGGATATTCTCTCCTTGAGACACATGGCACTTTTGCCACATGTCTCCTCCCTTGGACACTTGCCCTCTCATGAGCAAGGCTCCCTAACACTTGTCACCACAAAGATGACAAGTGTCCCTTCCTCCAGCATCTTCTCCAACTTTCTCAATCTTGGCTCTTCATATCTTGAGATCAAATCTGGACCGTCGATTCCTGCCACCTCGACTTTGGCTTTGGAATTCCTATAAATACCCCTCATTTTGGAGCAATATGGATCCCATCTCATTTCATCTTATGCATTGTTACTATAGGCACATCCAATCTCATATTGATTTAGGCATCATTACTATAGGCAATTTGCATTTCAATTATCTAGTAATTAGCTTTGGATTTATCATAGCATGTTCATCTAGGTTCTTAAATCATGCATTTCATATCATCTCCATAGTCAATCATGATCAATTAGCTACTCAACTCTTGAGTTGCCACTTTGGAGGTCATTGCTCCACTGAGAGTCCATCAATCCAACACCTTCAATGTCCTCAAGAATAGAGGAGAATGGGACATTTCAAGGAAGGCTTATGGTTTGCATCTTTGGTTTAAATTTTCAATTAAGCTTTTCAATTATGCTTCTATTTGTCTCATTATATGTGTATGCCTCTTATACTAATGGCATTTTAAGCATCACAGTAACCATGCAAGAGGAGGTTTAAATAGTCTTCCCCACATGTCAAGGCATTCTAAGGAATTGTGCTATCCCTAACTCCACCGCTAAGCTCCTTTAGAACAAAAGTTGTCATGACAACTTTTACAACTTTCACTTTTTTCTTTGCCAACATATGCAACCTATTTCAAGTCATTAATCATGACTTTTTAAAAATTCCTAAGACCATTCTAAACCTATCTAATTCTCACAACAAGTTATGCCACTTTTGACCAACAAGAAGGCCACTTCAACTACTCAAACTACTACCTATTCACAAAGTGAAAACCTAGGAAGAAAATCAACTCAACTAGGCCTACACTTGACTCAAATCAAACATCACACTCACTCCTTGGACCCTCCTAGAGTCCTTATTAGGAACCTGAATTGGCTAAGTTCAATACAAGCCAAAATTGTGAAAGGACTATGAGCCTAAGTCCTAGGTGCTCCTACACCATTCTCCCAAACAAAAGAAAACTAAGTCACCTCCTTGGGAATCAGATTTTGATAAATTCATAACTTCTTAAACTCCATCTCAAGCACCCATGTAGCTTCAGGATCATCCATATCCTACCATTTGATTGGGTACTCCCAATAGATTTGTTGCCTTATCTTCTTAGTGATCCTTGAACTCAATACCTTTTCAGCCTTTGGATTTGGTCTTGCTGGTATTTGAAGGTTGTTTACATCATTAGATACCTCTAAGTGACTGCAATTTGAACCTTGGATTGGTCCTTTGTAAGAAACTAAGTCTTCTATGTTGAAAACTGGTGACAATCCTATGTCACTAGGTAGGTCCACCTTTTATGCATTTTCTCCATACTTGGCTAGAATGGCACATGGACCCAACCTTCTCATTTGTAGCTTGTTAGGTACTCCTTGATGTAGCCTTTCTTTGTTTAGATGCACCATGACAAGATCTCCTACTTGGAATTGTAGGTTCTTCCTTCTCTCATCAACTTTTTGCTTGATCTTACTTGTGTTCTCCTTCAATGCTTTCTTGACTGATTCATGTACCTCCTTCATTGACTGAGAAAAATATTTAGCATATCCACTTCTTGTTGCTACATTACCTAAGTGTCTTAACTCCAATATGCCCCTTGAGTGAATACCATAGACCACCTCAAAAGGACTCTTGCATGTGGTTCTATTTATTGTGCCATTGTAAGCATATTCAACTTGTGATAGCACTTGATCCCATGTCTGACCATACTCTTTGGTAAAGCACCTCAATAATTTTCCCAAGCTCCTATTTACCACTTTGGTCTACCCATCTGTTTGTGGATGGTAGGCTGATCCAAAAGATAGGTTGGTGCCAAGCTTTTGCCAAAGTGTTTTCCAAAAATGACTCATGAACTTTGAGTCTCTATCTGAAACAATGCTCATGGGTAAACCATTTATCCTTATTACTTCCTTGAAGAACAAATGAGCTATTTGGCATGCATCATGAGTAGTCTTGCAAGGTACAAAGTGGGCCATCTTACTAAATCTGTCCACAATGACATAAATGTTATCAAATCCCTGCTTTGTCCTTGGTAAACCTACTACAAAGCCCATACTAATGCACTCCCAAGGTCTATCTGGTATGGGAAGAGGTTCATATAAACCGGTATTTGAAGAAGTACCCTTGGCCTTTTGACAAACAATACAAGTCTCCACATACTTTTTGAAATCTTGATTCATCCTAGGCCAGTAGTAATACCTCTAAACTAGCTCTTGAGTCTTGTTGAATCCAAAATTACCACTAAGGCTTCCATTATGCTTCTCTTGTATGAGATTTTCTCTCATTGACCCTCTAGGCACACAAAGTTGTCCACCTCTAAACAATAATCCATCTTGCAAGGTAAAATCTGAATACTCACTATGAAAATGATTTTGTTATTCTTTGCACACCTTGTAGGCATTTGAGAAGTCTTCATCATCCAGGTATAGGTCTCTAAAACTATTGACACCTATGCTTCTTAATTGAATTTCTTGGACTGTCAAAAGTCTTCTGATCAATGCCTCAGCAACCTGGTTTAATTGATCTTTTTTGTGCTTGATTGTGAATGTGTAGGCTTGCATATACTCCACCCACTTCATGTGTTTCTGACTAAGTTTGTCTTGTGAGTTTAGAAAGCTCAAAGCTTGGTTGTTTGTATAGACTACAAATTCCTTAGGAAGGAGATAGTGTCTCCACTTCCTCAAATCTTGCACTAATACATATAATTCCAAGTCATATGAGGAGTATTTCCTCTTTGCACCACTTAGCTTCTCACTATGGAAAGCTATTGGTCTTTCCTCTTGGCTTAGGACAACACCTACTGCAACATTGCTTACATCACATTCCACTGTGAAGAGATTCTCAAAACTAGGCAACACTAACACCGGTTGAGTAGCTATCTTCTCCTTCAAGGTTTCAAAACGTCTATTTTCTTGTTCATTCCACTGAAACTTTTCCTTCATTCCACCTCTAATAGTGTCCAACATTGGTGCACATATAACACTAAATTGCCTAATGAACTTCCTATAATACTGAGCTAGTCCATGGAAGTTGCTCACCTCTATTTCTGACTTAGGAGTAGGCCAATTTACTATGGCTTCAACCTTGCTGGGATTCATCTTGAGGTTTCCTTGAGACAACACAAATGCAAGGTAAACCAACTCCTACTTAACAAATTCACAATTATCCAGGTTCATGGTTAGCTTCTCTTCATACAATCTTTGTAACACATTTTGCAAATGATTAATATGATCTTCTCTATCCTTACTGAAAATGAGAATATCATCTAGATATACCACAACAAATTTACCTATTAATTCCTTCATCACCTCATTCATGAGTCTCATGAAGGTTCTTAGAGCATTGGATAAGCCAAGTGGCATTACAAGACATTCATAAAGTCCCTCTGTTGTCTTGAATGTTGTTTTCCATTCATCACCCTTCTTAATTCTAATTTGGTGGTATCCACTTTTAAGGTCAATCTTGGTAAAGTATTTGGCTTCCCCTAAACAATCCATTAGGTCCTCTATTCTAGGAATTGGAAACTTATATCTGATGGTGATCCTATTTAGAGCTCTAGAGTTAGTACACAATCTCCAAGTACCATCTTTCTTTGGGGCTAAAATGGTAGGTACATCACAATGGCTAATGCTTTTCCTAATTAGGCCTTGGTCTAAAAGCTCTTGAATTTGCTTGGAAATCTCAACATTTTGTTGTGGAGTCATCTTCTAAGATTCCTTGTTAGGTAAGGATTCTTCAGGAATAAAATCTATTTGATGGCTTATGGTTCTTTTAGGCGGTAAGGTGGCTGGATGTCCATCACTCACTAGCCCTTTGAACTTCTTCAATAGGTCTTGAACCTCTATTGGCAAATTTGGCTACTCTTTCTTGTCTTCCTCTTTAGGCTTCATTACTAATGCAAACCCTATACCTTCACCTTCCTCAAGTGTCTTCAAGAACTATTTTTCACTCACCAAAATAACATTAGGACCTACAGCTCTCTTTTCACCTTCCTCAAGGATAGATTGGATCTTGAATGTGACTCCATCTTTCTTGAATGAGTATGCATTCTTGGCTCCATCATGAATAGCTTGTTTATCAAATTTCCATGGTCTTCCTAAGATAAGATGGCATGCATCCATGGGTAGGACATAACATAACACTTTTTCCTTAACCTTCCAATGGTAAAATCCACCCAAGATTTCTCATTGACTAAGACATGTTGGCCTTTGTTAAACCAAGTGACTCTATATGGGTTGTTGTGAGGTATCCTTTGCAATTTAAGCTTACTCACTACCTCTTTTGACACAATGTTGTTTGTTGACCCTAAATCAATGATCACTTTGCAAAATTTGTCCACTATCTTGCATTTGATCCTAAATAATGACCCCCTTTGGCTAGGCTCTTCTCTGATAGGTTCCTTTATCAAATTTCTTCTTATCATCAAGTTGTCACCTACCTCTAATTCTAAGACAACCTCTAATGTCTTGCTTCTTGAAGGTAGTTCACTCTCTTTTCACTATTCTATGACATGATCCCTTCTCTGGACACCTATATGCTGGATGACCAAGCTGGTTGCAATGGTAACACTTCATTGAGGCAAAATATGAGGAACCTCTACCTTGTCCACTAGACCTTACTATAAAACCACTATTTGACCTCCTTCCTCTATTGAATCCTCCTTTACCAGTGCCACTTTCTTATTGCTCAGTGAGTTTACAGTCACCTTGTGTTCTTTTTTCTAAACTTCTTCCTGCAAAGCATCCCCTATGGCCTCTATTTTCTTTTCCTCTACCCCGACCCATATTACTACTTGAATCATGTTTTATTTTTAGTTTTTCTTCCACCTTAAGGGAAAGTTGATAGCTTTGATAAACTGTCTTTGGCCTCATTAGACTGATTTCCTCTTGGATGATCCACCGTAGTCCATTTAGGTACCTAGCAACTTTGAGACTTTCTTCTTCCACCGCATGGGATCTAAGACTAAGTCTATGGAACTCCTCCATATAACCACTTACATCAAGGTTTTTTTGTCTTAGGTTTTGTCTCTTCCTATGAATCTACACTTCATAGTCATCAGGGAGATACAATTCTTTGATTTTGACTAGCATCCCTTTCCAAGAAGAGATGGGTTCTTTGCCCATTTTCTTCCTCTCATTTGCACAAATTTCCACCATGTGAGAGCAGCTCCTCTCATCCTACACCTGGTCACTTTAACTCTTTTGGATTCAGTTATGCCTTCACACTCAAAATGGTTCTCCATGCCCTCTATCCATTCTAGAACCACTTCTACTTCCATCTTACTGGTAAACAATTACAATCCTTCTAGTGATTTACCACTTAAGGCTTTCAATGCCTTTAGGAAAGGTTCTTCTTCTAAGACAGGATTAGGTTTGGGTACTTTGTCTATCTCTGACACCTCTTTACCCTTCCCTTCTACTACTTCAACCTTTGCCAACACTTCATCTGCCTTGGTTTCAACCTCACCAAGATTACTTTCCAATTCAATAAACTTTTCCTTCAAGATTCTATTTTCTTCCTTCTGATCATCCACTTTCTTTGCCAACTCTGCATTGTTCACCATGGTGTTGTCTCCTATAGATTCCACTAAGGACATCTACTCAACTAGCCCAAATCTTATAGGCTCTAATACCAATTTGATAAGGTTTGCCTAGCTTGCTCACACTTCACGTAGTTGGTGTTGCTCAATTCCACCAAACTCTCTAGGTCTAGCTATGCTCTAAGACCTCGAATTCCTTCTCAATCTCTTCTATGGCTTTCTTCTTTTCAATCTCAAGGTGTTTTCAACAAGTGTTTAACTAGGAACCCTACCATTTCAAAGTGTCTTCCATATGCTCAACTTTGTCGTCTTGACAACAACTTGTCAGTTTTGCCCCCATACTATTGTGAGTCATTGTAGAGGTGTGAAGGTAGCATTTAACATGGATTAAATTCCATTTACATCCATTTGTGGTTTGCATTCATTATCTTTCCTACCGATTTCACCATTTTGCCTAGAAATAGGGCTAGAAGGAATGAGCCCCTATTACGCCTCCAACATTTGGTTTTCAAGGGTTTTGAGGAAAATGGTCCAAAAGACCTTGCAACAAGGTTTATTTTTATTCAAACACTCACCCAAACCTAAGATATTTTTGGTGGTTTTAGTTTCCCAACTCGTCGTACAATACCCTAACCCAAAAATGAGGGTTTGCAAGGGTTTCTAGGCCTCTAAACTGACAGTAACTGATCAATTTAGTGAAATAGGCAAATAAAGCTCTTGTCAAGGCTTCTCCTCACAATGGAAACTTTGTATGGACTTCATGGACCTCTCCAAATGATTTGGTTGTGGTTTTAGGTTCACCTCTGCACTATGCATCAAAATTCACCCTGTCTTCTCTAGCCAGGTTGCTCCTGGACTCGCCTAGAACAAGGTGGTAACCATGTCAATATTCACTTTGATAAATCATCCCTGCATATATACACTATACAAGGGGTTTCCTTCCATGTCACTATTAGGAATCCCACAGATACTGAGAGGGGGGGTGAATCAGTATCTAACTAGTGAATGAAATTTCTTAACTTAAAACATGCATAACATAATATAATAGGATACCGGTATGCAAGAAATAATGCAATAAATAGAATCAAGAACAACCACATGAAAATCACACCATAACACAATATTTTAACAAGGAAACTCAGTGTGGGAAAAACCTTGGTGGGATTTGTGACCCACAATATTCACTCATTGGCCAATAAGAGAATATTACTTACAATAGGGGCTTGTACATGCAGGAATGCCAACTGCCTAGAGCTCATTACTCAATGGGAAGTCTCACTGACTTACAATGAGGATTATACAAATCCAATAACTTGTACTACTTTACAATAGCATCTTCAATGCCAGATTTAGTATCGGTTCCTGCTCTGCTCTTTACATATACCCCTTAACCTATATTTCGCACAATAGGTCTACCTAATATTTTCCTTATACTTATTTTTTCTTTTCTCTGATGTCTACAATGATCTCTTTTATATATAAGAGTCATTTTACAATTTTCCAAGTTGGCTTACAAATTTTTTTAATAATAAATAAAATATAATAAAACAAAATCCTGTTGGCCTCTGTGCCGGTATACTTCCTTTCTTCTGTGTCGGTGTCGGTGTCCTGAATGCCGGTGTAGAGTGTGATCTGCTGATGCTGGTATAATGTCTTTGCCGGTGCCATAGGATTGCAAGGTTGCCATCAATGACAAAACCTTCAATCACATACAATGTCTTATTGGAGTGTGCATATGCCAACAATCTCCCCCTTTGGCATTGATGGCAACACTCATGAGAAATTTAAAAAATGATCCAAAAATGTGAAGTCCAAAAATGTTACAAAAAATGTGTGTGCTCCCCCTGAGCATATGATTCATGTGATATTAAATTTTCTCATCCTACTACTCCCCCTTTGGCATCAATGACAAAGGTTGTCAAGATGTTAGTAGACTTTGTAGTTTCAACCTTGTAACTGGGTGGTTACAATTTGAAAAATATCTCCCAAAATCAAGTTTATACTATCCATAAACTTTTTGCTATCCTTTATTGTTGTCTTTGTTGTCTTCACTGTACCAGTGAGATGCTGCAAATGCTCTGCCAGTGTTTTCTTTCCCTATATTAATGCCTTAGATACATCCTTCCGTAGAGATGCTAGATAGTCCAATCTTGGACTTAGCTTTGATCTCAAATGCTTTGCCTTATTTACTATTCTTTCTTTCTCTCTTTCCAATTTAAGTAGTTCTTCCTCAAAATTTGTTATCTTCTCCTCAAAAACTGATAGTGTATCAGGTGAGTTGACAAAACTATCTGCAAGTTTATTGATCTCATCCTGTACCTTGCTCATTTTCTTGTCTATATCTAGAGTCAAAAAGTTTGTTTTACAGGTATCTTTGTACAGATTTTTGTACTCTTTCAACAAATTACATAATTTTAGTAGAAGTGTGTCAAAATCTCTGTTACACTTCTTTATTTGCTTATCAAAGAATTTCTGTTTTTCAATTTCTACCTTATCCTTCAATGACTCTTCCTTTATTTTCTCAATGTTTTCTACGATATATTTACATAGTGTATCAAGTTGTTGTAAAGAATCTTTGTTATCTATATTACAGTTAGGAGCAATTACCTTCAAAATTGGTATGGTATCATCAATTGCTTTGTAAGCTTGTGAGCTGCAGTCAGTTATTTACTTGATTGAATCTAATAGTACCTCAGTCACATTAGTTTATTTGTATCCTAATGATGAATCAACAATTTGAGTACCAGTGTAAGTAACCAAGCTTGTATTGACCTCTGGTAGGTCTGTTTGTGTCTGCATTTCTTTAAGCAATGGTTTTTCTGCTTCACTAGTTGCCAATGGCACTGTTTCCTTATGTACCTGTTCCTATTGTTGTTATTCCTGTTGTTGTTCCAGAGCCTTTTTCTCTATTTGTTCCTCTGTTTGTTGTGTTGTCTCAGTCTGTGTCTGAGTCTCTACCTTTTTCTATTTATCTTCTGTTAGTTTCTCCTGTGTGTTATCAGTTTCCAAAGCTACCGGAGGCTCACTAGCCATATTAGTCTTATCAGTTGTATCTTTCTCTACCACTATATTGATCTTCTGAGTATCAAAATCCACAATATATAAGACTTCAGGATTAGGATTATTATCCTCTACATCCATACTCTCAGCTACCAGTTGATCATCTGTAGTTGTTGTTTTTACCGGTGGAGTAATTAAAGGAGGTGGAGGTAAGTTGTCTCTAATCTTGATACTAGGTGGTCCACCAACTTTTCCTTTCCCCTTGTCTCTATCTTTCTGATAAACTTTTAAGGGTTTGGGGTTCCTGTATTCTTCTTGTTTTTCTTTTTCAACTAGGAATATGTCCCATCCATTTCTAGTCTCTTTAGTCATCCCATTTACTCTTCCAACCATTAAAGCAATGTGTCGGTGTGCAGTAGAAAATAGTGTCCGGTTGGCTTGAGCAATTAGGTCATCAATTTCTTTGGGAGTGTTTACCGGATATACAACAAGTAGCTTTTCAATTTTTATTTTCTTATCTAGTTCTATTACTGCTTGTCTTCTTGCTTCTAGTCTTTTGAATAGTTCATCTGGAATTTCATTGACTACTTCCATTAAAAACTTCTTATACATATCCATGTGCAATATAACACTATTTTCAACTTGCTCTTTTTCATCAGCTGTTAAGGTGTCACATATTTTCTCTATGTTCTTCAATTTACCTTCCTTTGTGATTTCAGTCAACAGTATATCAAGAGGGGCCAAGTCTTTGTTTGTCCTCTTCTTCTTCTTGGGTGTCAGTTTCTTCTTTGGTGTGGCCTTTCTTACTAGAGATCTCACTGCTTGTTGTTTTTGCCTTGTCCTCCTGGGTGAGGGTGTGGTTGCTAGTGAGGGATCTCTTTTTCTTACAACTCTTTTGAAAGTTGTAGGCATGTCACCTTCCGAAGAAGTACCTACCAGTGATAGGTGAGTTTCAGGTTGTGGAGCTACTAACTCATCCTTTGTTATACCGGTTTTCTTCAATACATCTTCTTTTATGGATTTTACCTGTCTAGAACCTCTTCTCACAACTACTTCAACCTTTTTCACTCTCTTCTTAGATTGTATTTGACTTTCTATGGTTTCATCACTACAAAATATTTCTTCCTTAGGTTCATTTGGTGCTTCCAGAAGTGCTTTAGCATAAGTTTCAACTATGTGATCATCAGTCTCATAACCCATCTCTATTACCCAGATTGTTCTAGGGATGACTGCTTCCATCCAAATTTCATCTTTCTTGATTACAAAGCATATTTCATCTTTGTATTTGTCAACAATCTTTTGTGATAACCTTATTCTTTTCTTCATTTTGGCCTTTAATGCTTGAAAAAAGTCATGAATATTGTTTTCCTTGTCTTTTCCCATGTTATTGAACAATTTTGTTAACTGTTTGCCTACCGGTATATCATATCCAGGTTCTTTGTAGCCTATACTGGGAACCTATTTTGTTATATGTAGCATCAGACATACTAACAGATTTCCAAACCTGAAAGTTCCTTTCTTGTCCTTCTTGATCTTTCCAAGGTTTTCAATTAATTCATCTTTTAACCACTCACATATATCAATTTTTGCATTATCTATGACCATATCATAAGCACTCTTAATGCATAGACTTGAAACTGAATTGAGTCTATTTGCATGAGTAGCTTTATACCCTAATATCATGCTGATGAATCTCACATTAATGTCTATTACATCATTAACTCTTAGGGACCTCTTATCGAATGTTGCACCAGTTAGATTTATAACTAGGTCATTGGAAACTTTCTTGGTTTTATCTTGTCTTTTACCGGTGGTCGGTAACCCTGTGATAGCTTTCACAGCTTCCTTGGTGATTTTGTGGACTGCATCTAACAAGAAAAAATCACCATGTACCCTACTTAAGACTATCCTAATCACATCCTTGGGAAATTCAAGAATGCTAAGGATCTCTGTAAATCCTAGGGTCTCAATGATTTTGTGTTCATCTTTTACATTGCTGGTTTTATCACATATCACAGTTTTAAACATGGTTTTAATTTCTTCATCTTCTAGCTCCTCAATGTTGCAATGGATGTACATTTTGGGGTCTTCAGCATAGACAACTCCCTTAGGAATTTGAGAAAAAGAACCTAAGGTATCATCTTTCTTTTCTATCTCAGGAACTAACTGAAATATGGGCCTAGGTCTTTTTATCACTTCAACAACAGTAGGGTTTGCTATATATTCAATTGCAGAGGTGGATGCCATGATTAAATACCTTTTACTGCCTTTAGGATGGATGATTGCTTGGAGTGTTCTTGCTTCTTGCTCGAAATGCCTTAGCTCAGAATCTTCACGCTCTTCATAAATTTGAAATCTCATTGAAATGAAATGGAGCCAAAACCTTAATTTTATAGTGTCTATTTTCCATCTACCACATTAATTGCATGTCAGTTAAGTATTCACTTAACATTGTTTGCCGGTAATAAGTAATTTTCAACTTCTTATCTCTAACCGAGGGAATAATAATACATGTGTCATTAGATTGCCAAACCCTCAAAGAAACTTTCTCCAATTGGATGAAGAACTTCCTGCCAGTGGAGCACTGCTCTGTCCTTCCGGTGAAGCATCACTCTATCCTGCCGATGAAGCATTGGTTTGTTCTATCGGTGGAGGAGTATTCCCAATATTTAGATCATCTTTTCTAATCCATTGTTTTGAGAATTCTTGCTTAACCTCTTCAACTTTTTCTTTACCTTTCAAGCTAGAACTTTTGTTGTCTACCGGTGTTCCTTTACTTCTACAAAATTTCGCAATATGCCCAATCTTGTTACATGCATAATAAGTTACATTATTCTTCTGAATAGCTTTTCCATAACCTATGCTAGTTTGTGTTCTGCATTGACTAGATAAATGTCCAAATCTTCCACAAACATAACATCTCACATTCATTCTGCAGTTTTCAGAGTTGTGACCAACTTTGTTCCATTTAGAACATTGACTGGTGGGTGTGTTGATATTTTGATAATTTCTAGATCTACATTCATTTTCTCTATGACCATACTTATTACAGCTAAATCATTTTCCATTGAATTTATAGGCATTAGGTTGTCTTACCGGTTTGCTATGATCCTGAGTATTTGCAGTACCGGAGCTTTCACCAATTTCAAAGCCAATTCCAGAAGTGTCACCTTTAGGTTTCTGATTCTTTAGCAAGGTACCAAGTTCCTCTGAGCTTTTCTTGAGTTTTTCTTTATGTTGATTTGCAGTTTCTAGTTCTCTTTCTAAGACTTCCTTTTGTCTCATCAGTTCATTTGAGTCATTCTGAGTATGCATCAGATATGTCTTCAACATGTCATTTTCATAGCTAAGTCTTGTGTTCTCATTTGCTGCATCACTTAGTGTTTTGGTCAATTCTTCTTCATTCTTCTTCCTATATATCCCCAATCTCTTTGCAAAATCTCATAGTCATATCCTATATCTCATTCTTTGTTGTCATGATCTCTTGTTTCAACTTGCTTATCATATCATTAAGTGATTCCTTTTCATATTCTCATTTTGCAATTTTTCACAAAGTTCTCTTCTCTTATTTCTTGCAATAGTAAAATTTTCTTGAAGTGCCTAAATGATATCTTGAGCTGCCCTTAAATCATCTTCTAGTTTGATACTTTTCAATTTCTCTGCATCATAGTCTGTAAGAGCTCCTTCAAGTTGCTTCATTAGATTTTCCATCTTTACCTATGTCAAGATCTTCCTCAAGCTATTAGGCTTCTGAAAATAGAGGACCAAGCTCTGATACCAATTGTTAGGAATCCCACAGATACTGAGAGAGGTGGGGGGGGGGGTGAATCAGTATTTGACTGGTGAATGAAATTTCTTAACTTAAAACATGCAGAACATAATATAACAGTGTACCGGTATGCAAGAAATAATGCAATAAACAGAATCAAGAACATCCACATGAAAATCATACCATAACACAATATTTTAACGAGGAAACCTGGTGTGGGAAAAACCTCGGTGGGATTTGTGACCCACAATATTCACTCACTGGCCAATAAGAGAATATTTCTTACAATAGGGGCCTGCACATGTAGGAAGGCCAACTGCCTAGAGCTCACTGCTCAATGGGAAGTCTCACTGACTTACAATGAGGATTATACAAATCCAATAACTTGTACTGCTTTAAAATAGCATCTTCAATGCCAGATTCAGTACTGGTTCCTGCTTTGTTCTTTACATATACCCCTTAACCTATATTTCACACAATAGGTCTACCTAATATTTTCCTTATACTTATTTTTTCTTTTCTCTGATGTCTACAATGATCTCTTTTATATATAAGAGTCATTTTACAATTTTCCAAGTTGGCTTAAAAAGTTTTTCAATAATAAACAAAATATAATAAAACAAAATCCTGTCGGCCTCTGTGCCGGTATACTTCCTTTCTTCTGTGTCGGTGTCGGTGTAGAGTGTGATCTACTGATGCTGGTATAATGTCTTTGTCGGTGCCATAAGATTGCAAGGTTTCCATCAATGACAAAACCTTCAATCACATACAATGTCTCATTGGAGTGTGCATATGCCAATAGTCGCAATAGGACATGATGGTAGCACGGAGGGATTTTACGAGGCAACCATTTTACAAGAAATTGCTATTTACAAGCCAGAACTAGCTAATAGGAAACAAAAAAAAGAAAACACCAATACACATGAACTAAAAAGATTGAAATGAAACAAATGAAACTAAAACACAACAAAGAAATTCAATCCATAGCTAGATCAATGGATTCAATCCATTATCATTCACATTTTATGCAAAATAAGACCAAAACTGTGATAACAGTCTGAAAATGAGTAGTTTCAAATTGTTAATCTTACAAAATAAAACATCCAACCTTGGTAACTATGAAAGAGGAGGTTTAAATAGTCTTCCCCATGTTTGGAGACATTCTAGGGCATTGTGTTATCCCTAACTCTACCGCTAAGCTCCTTTAGGACAAAAGTTGTCATGACAACTTTTACAACTTTCCACTTTTTGCTTTGCCAACCTATGCAACCTATTTGAAGTCATTACTCATGAATTATTAAAAATTACTAAAACCATTCTAAACCTCTCTAATTCTCAAACCAAGTTATGCCACTTTTGACCATCAAGAAGGCCACTTCAACTACTCAAACTACTACCTATTCACAAAGTGCAAACCTAGGAAGAAAACCAGCTCAACTAGGTCTACACTTGACTCAAATCAAACATCACACTCACTCCTTGGACCATCCTGGAGTCCTTATTAGGAACCTGAGTTGGATAAGGTTAGTACAAGCCAAAATTGTGAAAGGACTATGAGCTTAAGTCCTAGGTTCTCCAGCACCACTTCTTGAGAGAGAAGGTAGCTGACAAGGAGGTCATGGTGTAGTGTGTTCCCACTAATGAGCAGATTGCTGACATATTTACCAAGCCACTTCCTTTGGGCCCATTTGAGTTTTTGAGATAAAATATGGGAGTTTTCCCACCATCTGGCAGCACTTAAATGCATAGGAGATTGCATGATTCAGTGGGAGTCAACCATTGCTACTATCTTATGACTCTTGAATCATGAACCATGGACACAAGGGGAGAGTGTGTCTTAACTGAATGTAGCCAAGGGAGAGACTATTCATGTTAGACTAAGGTTCCCTTTGCCATTGCTATCAAAGGGGGAGAGAAACTGGAAAAGAAGATGTTGACAAATGTTGACATCAATGCCAAAGAGGGAGATTGGTGGCATTGAGTTGTCATTGATGTCAATCGGTATTACAGGCAGGCTACTGGTAGAGGTGCATTATATGATATGAAGAAAAGTGTACTAGTTTGGTGGGAGAAAAATAAGGTATTGCAAAGATTAACATGAAGACTTATCCACCAATATGGTGGAAGACAAGTAGTTATTGATACTATTAGTGACATCACCAATATGATGTAAGATGGATGTGTGTGTGAGCATGTTAAGTGATAATCAATCGAGCATAAACCGGTCTGGAATTTGGCTACCTGTTTATGATGAAGAGGCAAAATGTTAAAGTAATCACAAACCACCAGAGGTGAAGATATGCTACCAATGTAGTGTGCACTACCTGTTAGCAGGAAAAGAAGGTCTCATCAGTAAAGGCCTATACAGGTACAAGTTTATTGAATGTTCAAGTGTAAACCAACTATGTGTTGGTGAGCTAAGTGTATGACCATTGTGATTCCATGTGGAGCTGAGGTGGCAAACATGCAAAGGTTGGTAAAGCCTCCATTGACATGGTTGTCGAACTAGCTAGTCACCATTAATGAAACAGCCAAAAATCATGGGATTGTAATTGTCTAATGCAGCTCAAGGAAGAAAGAATATTGAAGGAAGATCAAGGAGTAGGTGGTGCCTAGATCGAAGCAAAGAAATCAAATTGCAGGAAGATATCAAGAAGGAAACAACTGAGCGTTTTATGAGCTGACAGATTTCAAGGTAGAAAATCATGTAGGAGATTGCTATCTTTAGCAAGTATGCATTGAATAATAGAAAATGTGTATAGATGCATTCCTCGAGTACATGTGATCGATCCAAGATAGACTGGATTGGATCTCATGCAGATTATGTTGGGTAAAGGAAACCTTAACTACCCCAAGTTTGAATTGATTCTTGGTGGGAAAGCTCAAGTTTAAATATGATGACTTGAGATAGTGATTAGTGTTGCTCCTGCAAAGTGAAGACAAGTGAGAAATTGCTAAGAGCCAAAAGAGAAAAACACTTGAAGTGTTTATGAGAAAAGTATTTAACCGATAAGGAGAAGCAGAGTAAACCAAGGTTTGGTGCTCCTTTGAGTTGATGCTCATAAATTAGGGGTTGGTGCTCCTTGGGTTGGTGTCGTAAATATTGTAATCAGAAAATCATGGTGAGGCTGGAATGGAGTAGAAGATCTCTAGCAGCTATTCTCACCGACATTTTTTGACATTGGGTTTTCCTCATATATATCTGGTGTTGTGTGATGTATTATTGTGCATGTGTTATGTTAATGTTTTAAGAAAGTTCTTTCACACACTCTGCTCGCATTTTTTAAGTTACCAGTTAGCACTCAGTTTGCCTTATATATTATCGGTATCTCCTTGTTGAAAGAAAAGAGTTTAAATCACTAATCCACCCCCCTCTCAATGATCCATTGTCTCCAACAATCTATGTTTTATTTGATTGAGGAAACACCTGAAGGTGATGGAAGAAAATATATAAAGTATTTTTGAGCTCATTAAAAAATTCTTGACCATAAAATTTGCAAAAATCAGATCATGTAGAAGGCGATCCAAAGTGAAGAGTAGAAGGAGATGAAGTTCTAAAATTATTTAGCAGAGTAGAGATAGTATGAGGTAGACCAGTAGAGTACAAAGTTGAGGGAAACAGGACCAACAGAGTGCAGAGTCATGGGGCAAAGGACTAGCGGATTGCAAAGCCACGAGACAGAGGACTGACAAAGTGCAAAGGCAAAGGTCACAGAACTGGCAAAGTGAAGAGCCGAAGGTGTAAGCAAAAAATTGGTGTTGTGCAAAGAAAACACAACCGATGTGGATAGAGTGTGATTCTCATTGTGATTTCATCAAGCTATCAGTAGATAATTCAAAAGATTGTCTTTTTTTTTCTTTCTAACCATTGCAATTTAAATCCCTTAACTGGGTGGACTTTACCAGTTCCCTTTGTAAAATCCCTTAATTGGGTCACATCTTAATTGATCTTCTTAAGTTCTTTAATTAGGCTACCTTTAATAGGGTAAAGGCACTAACAGGCCTTAAAAAAAATCCTTTAACCGGGTGGCACCTAACAGTGTCTTTGTAATCTCCTAACAGGGATGGCTCCTCACCGGGCATACTCCAGAAAAGTACAAATTTTGTGAGTTCCTACTCACACTATGGTTTTCTCCCATTTGGGTTTCCATGAGATAAATATTAGTGTCACTATATATCTTTTCATGCATGCATATTCTTCTGCAATAATTAAATATATTGATGAATATTAAATAAGTGTAGATTAGAGTTAAAAGGTTTAATTGTGAAAAATTGATAAAGTGTTGATTCACCCCACCCCTCTCAGCATCGGTTGGGACTAAAAATTGGTATGAAAGAATTAGGTCCTTCGATTTAGAAGAAGCTTAAAGTGATTAAGGAAAGATCCAAGATGATGTGAAAGGAGGGTCTAAAATTCTCTAAGGAGAATTACACCTTATGGTGTGGAAGAATGAAGCTTTATCTAAGATCCCTAGGAGAACATTACTTGAATCATGTAATCAAAGAGTACAATGAACCTTCAGGGATTCTCAGTCTAGATCAGATTAAGCAAAAGGCAAGATAATACTACTGCTATGGATTTGATTGTTAGCACTCTTTCTGATAATGAATATGCTGAGGTTCAAGATTTGAAAATAACTTTTCATATGTGGAACAAGTTGAGGATAGTCTATGGAGGAGATCCTCATGTTAAAAAGGCTAAAGTAGATAGCTTGAGAGGAAAATATGATGAGATGAGGATGCAGGAAGGAGAAAATATAGAATAGTATAGCAAATGAATAAAGGATGTGGTAAACTCCATTAAAAGTGTTGGAGGAAAGCTTGAAGAGGATGATGTGGTTAGAAAAATCCTGAGAATCTTGCTACCACAATATGCCATAAGGGTCTCTGCTATCCAGGAATTCAGATCCTTGGGAATAGTTAATGTATCACTTGACTCCTTGATTAGTAAGTTGATTGCTTTTGAACTGAGTAGCTATGACAATAGTGTACCAAAGATTGATGTGACTTTCAAAGCTTCCATGATGCATGCACCAACAAGGAGAAGAAAAGAAATCAGAAGTAGTTCTACTACAAGAACCAGTCATTCTCACGAAAGTGACAATCTATTATCTGAAGAATAGGAACAAGATGAAATTCAAGCTCTATTGGCAAGAAGATTGCCAAGAGGAAAAGGAAAGTATAAAGGTAAATTACACTTAAAGTGCTTCTCCTATAATAAGATAGGTCATATTGCATCAAGATGTCCTAACAATGATAGAGACAGAAAGGATAATTTCAGAAGCTAAAAGGACAAGAGCAAGAAGGAGTGCTATCTTATAGAAGAAGGAGTCACTGATGAAGAATCAAAGGATCTGATGGATATGGAATTGCATTTGTGGTAGTTAAGTAAGATGACATAGAGGAAGATGATATGGCACTAATTTCCAGTTCAAATCCATGTGGAGATTGGGTAATTGATAGTGGTTGTACTCACCACATGAATGGTAATAGAAATAAATTCCTTGGCCTAGAGGATTGCAATGGAGGAACTGTGAGATTAAGAAATGATGCTCCTTGTGCAATAAAAGGCAAGGAATCTATAGCCCTAAATGATAAAATAAATTCTGAAGATGTCTATTGGGTAGAAGGGCTAAAATATAGTTTGTTAAGTGTTGCACAACTTAACAATAAGGTTTATTGGTTAGAATTCAATGAAGGAATATGTAAAATAAATGACAAATCAGGAAGTCTGATTGCTACCGGTAAACAATCTAGAGGCAATCTGTTTCACCTAGACACCACCATAGGTAGTTTTCTAATGGAAAAGGTAGAAGACAGTTGGTTGTGGCACAAAATACTATGTCATGTTAACTTTGATAGCATAGAAATAGTTAGTAAGACAAAGTCTATCAGAGGTATGCCTAATATAGTAAAACCTAAAAATGCTATGTGTAAAGAGTGCCAACTAGGAAAGTTGACCAGGTCTAGTCTCAACAGAAAATCTTTTTCATCTGAAAATGTGCTGGACTTAGTTTATACAAACCTATGTAGTCTTATGACAACCAAGAGTTTCTATGGTGACAAGTATTTTATGTTGTTTGTGGATGACTTCTCAAGAATGATGTGGGTTGTATTCTTGAAGGAAAAATCTGAAGCCTTTCACATGTTTAAAGTCTTTATGGCTCTAGCATAGAAAGGAACCGCTAAGAATCTGAAATGTCTGAGATTAGATAGAGGACAAGAGTTAACCTCTCAAGAGTTCATGAATTACTATGAGGAACAGGGGATTATGAGACAAATTTTTTCAACAAGAACACCTCAGCAGAATGGGGTTGCTGAAAGAAGAAACAAGACTCTTATTGGTTGTGCAAGGACTCTAATGATACAGAAGGATATTTCACATATTTTCTAGAGAGAAGTAGTGAGCATTGTTGTATAAACCTTGAATCAGATACAGGTAAAGAAAGGGATAAATAAAACTCCCTATGAATTATTGTGTGGATACTCACCCAATGTCTATTATTTCAAAGTATTTGGAAGCAGGTGCTATATCAAGAGGGATGAGTACTCTAGAAAATTTGATCCCAAGAGTGCTGAAGGAACCTTCTTACGTTACTCCACAAAGAGTAAGGAATATCGATGTTTGAATAAAAGGACTGACAAGATTGTAGAGAGTGCAAATGTCAAAGTAGATGAGTACTCTAAGAAAAATGAACATGACAAAAAGAGTGAACCAAAGTACTATAAAGGGTTCGAGTACACTGCACCGGTGGAACCTGGTGAAGAGGATCCTATTGAAGTGGAAAATGAAGAATCTTGTAAAGTAGAACCTACTCAATTGGTAGAAGAAGCCCCAAGAAATGAACCGGTATTAGCAAACTATGTCAGAAACAATCACTCTGCAGAAAATATCATTGGTGACAAAGATGCAGGAGTACTAACTAGAAGAAGAGAAAGAGAGAATTCATGTATGCTCTCCATAATTAAGCCCAAAATAGAAAAGGAGGATCTAAAATATGATGATTGGATCAGAGCCATGGAAGAAGAACTAGAGTAGATTAAGAAAAATGAAATGTGGACTCTAGTACCCAAACCAGAAAACAAAAATGTGATAGGCACTAAATGGGTGTTTAGAAACAAAATGGATGAAACCAAAAAGAAATAAAGAAAGATTATTCTGCAAGGGATATGATTAGGAAGAAGGTTTGGACTATGGAGAAACCTTTGCACCGGTGGCCAGGCTAGAAGGGGTCATAATTTTTGTGGCGTATGCTGCTTACAAAAATTTCAAAGTTTACCAATTGGATGTTAAATCGGCATTCTTAAATGGTGTGTTAGAGGAAGAAGTATACATAAAGCAACCGAAAGGGTTCAGATCTAAAGATGGAAGAAATATGGTATGTAGGTTTTAGAAGGCTCTATATGGGCTAAAACAAGCACCAAGAGCTTGGTATTAGAGGCTGCACTCATATCTACTAAGCATAGGGTTCAAAAGAGCTAGTGATAATAGTAACCTATATTTGAAGACTAGAGTTGAAAGAAAACTTCTAATTGCTAAGATATTTGTAGAAAAAATTATTGGCCTGCAAGTCTCACAACTAAAGAATGGCATCTTCACTAGTTAGACAAAGTACATAAGGGAAATTTTGAAAACTTTTGGAATGGAAGATTGCAAACCTGTTGGAACTCCAATGGTTATAGGTTGCAATCTCTCTAAATATGATGAAGCTCATGAAGCGAATGATATACTTTAGTAGTCCATGATCGGTAAGTTGCAGTATGCAGTACACAGTATATTGGACATAGGACAAGTTGTTGGCTTTGCTACTAGATTTTATTCAAACTCGAAAGTGACTCACATGGTGGCAGTCAAGAAAATATTTAGATACCTCAAGGGGACTGATGAGTATGGTATGTGGTATCCACATAAGGGAGACTTCATCTTGAGTGTCTTCACAGATTTAGATTGGGAAGGGAACATTGATGACAAAAAGAGCACTACTGGAGGTGCATTGTTTCTTGGAGATAGGATTGTATCTTGGACAAGAAAGAATCAACATTGCATATCTCAACCCACAACTGAGGCTGAGTATGTAGCTATTGCAATCAACTACACACATATATTTTGGATCAAGTAATTATTGGAAGGTATCCAAGAAAAGGCGATTGGACTGGTAGTGATTCATTGTGACAACACCAGTGCCATTGACATATCCAGGAATCCATTGATGCATTACAAGACAAATAATTTAGCCATCAAATATCACTATCTAAGGGGAAAAGTTCAAGAAAAGGAAGTGATGTTTGAGTATATACCAGCAAAAGTGTAGGTGGTTGATATCTTCACCAACCCACTATAGAAGGATACCCTTGAATATCTCAGAGGTAAGTTGGGGATGATGCCCCTGCTTGCAGTAATAGAAAGGAAAAAGGGCTCTATATCAATCTGGTATGATTTCTCAAAAAAAAAAAATTGAGACTCGATGGATAAATGTGGACTACTTCGGTTAGGGGGAGCAGTCTTGTTACTGAAATGAATCTTTAACATTGTTGTCAAAGGGGGAGATATGACTATACTGTTTGAGCATTGGTAAGTAGTGATTGAGGATTGAGATGAAGTTGCTAAAACAAAGTATTACTAGTGTTAGGGGGTGATATTCATTACTCAAAGCAGAAGTACTGACTGGTACATAAATAAAGAAAGTACATGCAACTGATAAGATAGATTTTGAAGTGTTGCCATCAATGCAAAAGGGGGGGATTGTTGGCATTGACAAAACCGATCAATCCAAAGAACCTGCATAAGAGCTAAGATTTGTCATTGATGTCTAACATTGACTAGTGAAGTGGTATCGGTGGAGTGGTGTATTTTAGTAGCAAAGGTGATGACTTGCAAAAAAATGGAAACATCATTAGAAATAGAGGACCAAAGTTCAATTAGCTCAAGGGAAGACAAACTAAGCCAACTAGTCTGTCACTCAAGAGGATCAGTCATTCTAATGATGATGAAGTTACAAAAGGTGACTCAGGCAAGAAGGCTTGAGGTTGTATGCAAACCAAAACCTCATTGGAAATCAGCGAAAGAGACTTGATGCTAGCACATCAAACCAACAATCAAAGGATGAACTAGTAAGATAGAGCGCAGTGGTATACCGGTACACCAGTAAGGAAGAAGGATGATAGGTGATCACCATAAATGTCAGAGTGGTGATAAGTTATTCAGGTGCGGTGGTAAAAGGTGAGTTGGTGAGCTTGTGTCTATGCCAAACTAAAATATTGGTGAATTCAACTTCAATTATGATGTAGTCAAGCCATGATTACTTGAGGATTTTTTGGTTCACACTTAATTGACTAAATTCAACCCAAAACTCACTATTATTGGGGGATGCAGTGGCAAAATTACTTGAACAGTTGGCAAAGTTTTGTAGGGCATCTAGAGAAAGAGTGGGAGATTTTGAATTTTCAATCTTCTGAAATCTATGATTACTTTGATTGAGGAAAGACCTGAAGGTGACGACAAAAAATGTATAAAGTATTTTTGAGTTAATTCCATAATTCCTGATTGCAAAATTTGCAAAAAGAAGGTGATCCAGAGTGAAGAGTAGAGTGAGAGGAAGTGATAAAAATATTTAATAGAGAAGAGAGTGTAGAGTTGAGGGATAAAGGACCGACAAATTGCACAACTGAGGGATAGAGGACCGACATAGTGCTTACCCAAAGGTTAGAGAACCAATAGAGTGCAGAGCCAAAGGTGTGAGCAGAAAAGTGGTGTTGTGTAGAGTAGACACAACGGGTTTGGACAGAGTGTGATTCTCATTGTGATTTGATCAAGCTATCGGTAGCTAATTCAATAGATCATCCTTTTGTTTATTTCTAACCATTGCAACTTAAATCCCTTAACCGAGTGGACTTTAAAAGGTCCCTTTATAAAATACCTTAACCAGGTGACATCTTAATTGATATTCTTAAGTCCTTTAATCAGGCTACCTTTAACAGGGTAAAGACACTAACAAGCCTTAAACAAAATCCCTTAACCAAGTGGCACCTAATAGTCTCTTTGTAATATCCTAACAAGGATGGCTCCTCATCGGGTGTACTCCAGAAGAGTACAAATTTTGGAGGTCCTACTCACACCGTGGTTTTCTCCCATTGGGTTTCCACGAGATAAATCTTGGTGTCACTATATATCTTTTCATGCATGCATATTCTTTTGTAGTAATTAAGTATATTGATGAATATTAAATAAGTGCAGATTAGAGATAAAAGGTTTAATTGTGAAAAATTGATAAAGTGTTGATTCACCCCTCCCCTCTTAGCACCGATTGGGACTGACACAAAGTATATCAGATGGATGTCAAATGTGCATTTATGAATGGAGATCTTGAAGAGGAAGTTTACATTAAACAACCTAATGGGTTTTCTTTATAAAAAGATAAGGACATGGTTTGCATATTGAAGAAAGCTTTATATGGACTAAAACAGACCCCTAGAGAATGGTATGCTAGATTGGATAAGTATCTTTCAAAGCTTGGTTTCAATAAAGCTAATGTTGATAGTAAATTATATTACCAAATTGAGCATGATGATATATTGATTATTGAAGTCTTTGTGGATGATATCATTTTTGGAGGAGAAGAAAGTCTATGCATGAAATTTGCTAATGATATGAAGAATGAATTTGAAATGTCTATGATTGGTGAGATGAATTTTTTCTTAAGTTTGCAAATTACTCAAACTAATAAAGGTATTTTCATTTGTCAAACTAAGTATGTGAAGGAGTTACTTAAGAAATTTGGACTTGAGAATTCTAAACCTGTCCGTACTCCTATGATAACTGGTTGCAAATTGTCAAAGGATGATGAATCACATAAGGTGAACCTAAGCAGATTCAAATCAATGATTGGTGGTTTGTTGTACCTAACTTAGACAAGACCTAATATAATGAATGTTGTTTGGATTGCTTCTAGATTTCAATTAGATCCTAGAGAAACTCATGATATTGTTGTCAAGAGGATTTTCAGATATTTGGCAGGTACAACATACTTTGGGTTATGGTATCCAAAGAATGATGACTTCACATTATGTGCATATACAAATTCTGATTGGGCAGGAGATGTGTATGACCAGAAGAGCACTACTAGCAGTGCATTCTTTCTTGGGAAGAAGTTGGTTTCATGGCTTAGTAAGAAACAATCATGCACTTCATTGTTTACAACTAAAGGAGAATATGTTGCAGCTACTACCAATTGTACTCAGATTTTATGGATGAAATAGATGTTAAAGGATATAAGGGTAAGTTATGATGAGTCTATCGTTATTACTTATGATAATACTATTTCTATTTATATGTCAAAGAATCTAGTATTTCATTTCAAATCAAAACACATTTCTATAAGGTATAATTTTTTAAGGAAAATGTTGAAGCAAAGGAAGTCAGACTGGTTTATGTGCCTACTAAGGAACAAATTGCAGATATTCTAATGAAAATATTGCGTAAAAAGACTTTTGAATATCTCACAGATCACTTGGGCATTAACAACCCTCTAGAAGAGACATAGTGATGCAGGGATGCATCAATCCGATTAGCTTATCAGACAAACTTTTCTGATCC
The DNA here is from genome assembly GCF_030272615.1 of Cryptomeria japonica. Taxonomy (NCBI): domain Eukaryota; kingdom Viridiplantae; phylum Streptophyta; class Pinopsida; order Cupressales; family Cupressaceae; genus Cryptomeria; species Cryptomeria japonica. Next base: position 60,174,426 of record NC_081413.1, on the reverse strand, counting down.
GGGTTGATGAAGATGGTGCTACTACTCAAGGGGAGTAGTCAATTTTTGGTTCAGTACTCTTGGTTTATTATCTATCCTTTTTCATTGATGTCAAAGGAGGAGATGGTATTCATGTGAAAACTACTAGATATTTTGATGGTTTTGGAGTGTGTTGACATCCCTTGGCCCTTGGATGTTTTTCACATTCAGTGTTACCATCAATGCCAAAGTGGGAGATTGTTGGCAATATGCTAGATTTTATTAAGTGTTCTCATTGATGTCAACACTGTATCCCAATTGGAGACTATCCCTATTGGATGTATCCCGGCTAGCCTTGGCGATCACTTTGGTTTTGGCTATGATTCTAATCTAGTATGATCAGACCTTTGGAATCAGTTTTTGGATTCTTATTCTGATGGCTACATGCTTGCTATATTCTGGTGGTTTCATGGTTTGGTTATCACTTTAGGTATTTCTGATTACTAGTTGTTTTATGCCTCTACTGGCTAGATTTTGGCTTTACTGGCTTCTGGTGATCTTAGTTAGCTTTACCAATATGCTTTTTTGGTGACTTGGTCACTGGATTTTGGGTTCAGCTTGTGGAATCATTTTCTTTCATGATGTTTATGCTTCTTGATCATATCCCGAGCATTTGGCAACTTTGATTTGGATGGTGTGCTATTATGGTGGTCCTATTTTGATTCAGTTAAACTTTCACTGAGGGTTTCTACTGGTAAGTTAAGTGTGTTGGATTTTGGTCTTAGCGGAATCCCCAATGAATATAATTATTTGGTTACTTGATTTAGGTCCATACTATGTAATGGAAATCATAATACTGGTCTAGTGGTATCATGCAATGTAATTTTTGTAATTATGTGTTTATGTGTTTAGGGTTTAGCTGACCCTGTCAATAAGGTTAATGAATTCTATTTATAGGTGACCTATTGATGTAGATGGACATGGCATGGTTATGGTTGGTTAAGCATGCATTATCAGAGATGAAGGAAGTGTGAATAAAGTCATATCATTCAGGTGAAGGTTGGAAAGGTTTTGTATTGCAGAGAAGACATCATTTCTTAACCAAAACTGTATCAAGTATTAGTAGATGCTACTTTCATAGTTCATTAATTTCCAGATTGTAGTTCGAGGATTTTGTAACTCACTGAGACTTCCCTTTGTGATGAGAAGTGCGGTCTAGGATGTTGGCCTTTCTGCATGTGCATACCCCATTATAATTATTCACAATACTACTACAGAGGATTCCTTTGATTGTGGGTAGGGTTTCCCACTGTGGTTTTTCCCTTTCTGGGTTTTCCATGTCAAAATATTGGTGTTATGTGTGTTGTGCTTTCATATTAGATTATTCATTGGGTGGTGCTCCGATATAAGGTTTATAATGGAATTAATTGTTTTTATTATTAGTAAACTAATTCACCCCCCTCTTAGTTTACTACTGGTATCAGTGCATTCTGACAGTTTCTTTGTACGGATTTGGTCAAATTTTGACTGTCCTTGTTAGAATTAGGCCTAATTGGGCTAGTACACATATAGGTAACTAGGGCTTTGGTTTCCAAATGATTCCATAAAGGTTTCCAAGATTTATCTTTGCCTCAGTAGGGTCCCTACACTCCCTTCAACATCACACAATAGCTACAAACCCCTTTTGTTTTTTACAAAGCAAATTAAGGGCTTTACATCAATGGTTTCAGCCTAATACATGAGGATATCAGGCCTAGGGCATCACCTTAACACTTGCAAATATTCTCCCCTATTCCTTCAGCTTTTTCATATTGAAGAGCATGTATATACAGACCATTCCACCAAGTTTCAAAATATTTCATGAGTGGAATAGTCTTTTGTACATTTTTCTTTATGTGTGGTTAACCCAAGTAGGGTTTTAACCCACCTAGGAAAAAAGCTTGTATCTTACTCAAACCTTAATGAAATTAGGTGAAACTAATTGGAAAAGAAAGGAGACTTAGATTAATTTCATTCCCAATTAGTTTCAAGCCAATCTGAATCCATACAGGCACATGGGAAATAATAGATCAACAAAAACACATTCAATTTATAGAAAATAGTGAGTTTTTATTGAATGTTCAACACAAAACATCCATTCAACCCCTTGGGTCGATGTTACGAGGAACTTTAAAAAATTTACAATTAGTTTCCAATGGTCCTTAACCACTTTTCCAATTAGGTTCTCATTATGACACTTTATGCCAAAATAATGTCAAAAGTTGCTTGACAACATTGTGCAACTTTGACAACTTTTACAATTTTGCACCTCCTAACACCTTGAATCCTAAACTTGACTCCAACTAACCCAAAATGGTCACAAAAGGCCTGATTACATGCGGGAACATCAATTGAATATAAAATACCAATTTTTAACTATTTGATCTAGCTTGGTCCTAAGGTGCTCTTGCACCATAGAGTCAATGCAGACTCATTAAATCCCAACCTAATTATCAGTGATTATTACTGTACATTCTATGAATGTGTTCAATTGTGTTGAACCAAGAGAAAATAAATGTGAGGGCTTATGGCTAGTTTCAATCTAAATAAACATAAAGAAAAGAATTATACCTTCACATGTATTCTCTTGCTCCTCGGATTGAACCTTTGATGAAGCCAAGGATGCACCCCTCCTTTGCTTGATTGGATTGGTTCCTAGATAAGAATGTGGAATTATCTCCACTACAACAACAACAACATGAATAATGCTTAATGGATGGGTTGATGAATGATAGTGGCTAAGTATGGATGTTAGGGAGGATTACTAAGCTCAAAAGGGTAGCATAAAATTGCACAAGCATGAGATATAGAAATGAGGGGAGGAGACTCCAATTTATAGTTTGGAGGAGGCCAAAATAGAGGCCCAAGTTCAATTTGAAATGGAGGGTGGAGATGAAATGAAAGTGATGGGAAGGATTGAGAGGATATGGTGTGGAGACCAAGAGATTTTCCATAAAGGCATTTCTTGTCTCCACACTCCTCTAGGTGCCTAGGGAAGAGATCCCTAGGCACATTGGAGGAACAAAAAGGAATTAAAAATTCATTGGGTAGGGATAAAGGAATTAAAAATTTCCAAATAGAAGATTGCATGGGATGACAAAAAGAGAAAAGGAATTAAAAATTCCTTCATGTGCAATGGATTTGAAATCCTTTGACATGACCAAAGTAGGTGCATTTAAGGTTTGGAGGATGAAAGGAGAAAAACTATTTATGTTTGACTTATTCCTAATTATGATGATTAGGAATGTGCAAGTGATTAAGAGAGGTCATTAGATGGGCTAATGAGAGATTAGAGGACAAGTGAATAAGTTAGGAGTATTTGATAAGATGAGAGAGAATGAGTGGAGGAATATAAAATTGAGGGATAATGTTAATCATACTTCTACAAGAATTAATTCGGCTAACTCAAGATTAGAAGAAGTGATTTGTAGGAATGACATGATTTGGTTAATTAATTGGAATTAATTAACTAAGTGGAATTTAGAAGAATTAATAATTTGAATAGACATTAGAAGAATGAGAAAAATAATTAATTTATTGAAAAATTAATTATTAGACTATACTGACAAAACTAATTAAATTTGATTTAATTAATTTTGAGAGGAGGGTATATGCACCAAGCCGTGGTACCAAAAAGGGGTCTTAAGATGCCACATTTTTTTTTTTTCTGAAATCAGCAAAGTTTGAACTTCAACGACAAATTGAACATAATTACACTCCAAATTTGAAGATGCAACAAGAACAAGAGTCGGAGTTCTTTGAGTCTACTTTATAAGCTACTAATTTATTTTTAAAATAGTGGAGATTAAGGGCTTGAAAAAGGGGGGCCACAAAATGTGGTCCTATTTTTATGCAAAAAACATAACATAGCATCTGTTGTGGCCCCCCTAAAATATTAACTTTTTTTTTAATTTTTCAAATTGCTTCGATGAGAAATTAGCTAACACTTTGTAGGTTATGCCAGATTTTTCAGCTAATTTTTTAATGAGTATATGATTTTTTACTAATTTTCAAAGTGGACACATCTTGAAAAACTAAAATTTGAGCGTGCTCCCCCCTAAAATCATTGAAAACTAATCAAAAATCATTTTTTTTTTATTGTGTAGAATGGAGTCTAGTTTCTAAAAAAGTAAGTTTTTTTTAAATCTGATGAACGTGTAAAACTCTATACCTAAAATAGTGCATGTTAGTTTTTCACAAAAAATGGACACACTGGCAAAAGAAATTATAGATGAAAGACTTAACAAAATCAAAATTTGAAATAAATTACATTGTTGGATAGCTAAGAGGGAGCTCAAGTTTACCATAGTATTGTTTTTTGACTTCATTGAAACTCATGCAAACTTGACAGAGAGCATGATGAAAAATATGTCAAAATTTTCAATCTTCTAATAAAAACACATCTCTATCCTGAAATGGTCATCCAAACCTTTGGGTTGGATGCCCAAGGAAAATCCACCCCATAGATTTGGTGTTTCTCAAAGCAGGCTATTTTCCATGCGCCAAATATGGCATTCTCCCTATTTGGTGTGTGCCAAATGTTATCCATATTCCACATTTGGAGTGAGCCAAATAGGGAGAGCGCCAAATGTGGTCCATATTCCACATTTGGTGCACGCCAAATAGGGAGAGCACCAAATGTGTACATAGGAACAATGTTTAGTAGAAACAATGTCCCGTTAGCTATCTCTCTCTCCTTTTATATCTATCTTTACCTATTGTGTCTCTTATCAATCCCTCCTTAGGCTCTAAGTAAATCACCTCTATTTCCCTTCTGTATATTTCTCTCTCCCTGTCCAATTATCACCCTCAAGGTACTTTCCGCTAATGAATAATAATGAACTAAAAAGGTCCTAACTGGTACTAAGAGGGGGGGTGAATCAGTACACAAAAAAACTACTTCAACACTTTGTCATATCAAAAAACAATTGACCTGTTGTCTTCACCACTGAAATTGACCATAGCTATACCGGTTTAAACAAAAATACTTCAAACAACATTCAATAGATCTCAAACCTTGATAACTACTTTACTAATATAATCATGCATGAGTTGTACCAATAATACGACAACCAGTTAACAATGCATGCAAATCAAACTTAATCAAAACCACACAATCATCACATGAAAATCTTACAACCCATAACACCCAGATTTTCATGTGGAAACCCAAATGGGAAAAACCATGGTGGGAATGAATACCCATAAGCCTACTCTGATTAAATACTTTACAATAAAGGTCATGTTAGGAACCGATCCTGTTAGGGATCACTTTGTTAAGGGATGGCTATATACCCTATTAAAGGTTGAAACCCTATTAGGAGTTACCTCGCTAGAGGATTCAAATAACTCAATACCCTTGAGCCACCTGGTTAGAGTATTTACAAAAAAGCCTGTTAAAGCTACCCGGTCAAGGGATTTGCCTTCTGTTGAAATGGTTAGAAGAAAATAGGTAAAACACCGATCTGATAACAACACTTCTTGCTAAGGTAGATCCTTTTCAGTTCCTCTCTTCTGCAATCACACTTTGTAGATTCCTCACTCTGGTTTGACAAGTATCAAATCTCCAACACGTGGACACAAATACAACTTTTACCAACCATTGCAATAACAAAACTCATCAACCTTATAGACAACAACCAATCGGTAGCATAAACCCTAAACCCTAAATATTTCAAGTTTACACTTACAAGTGGTCCAATCTTGACCATCCAAACACATTACATAGAATGAAATGATCTAAAACAAATCTCAAGACATTCTGCATTGTCCAGTCTTCAGTGCATCTAAAAATCAATAACCCATCACACACTCTTCACACATTGCTAACAAAAATGCTCATTCTCGAGGTAGGTATTCAATGAATTCAATCTTCATGCGCAAGAACCACAAAGAAATCCTTCATGTGCACACTACTGACATGGAATCTTGATCCTTATCCTTATTCCTTAACTAACTAGTCACAAAACATCATCGGTTGCACTGCACAAGCCAAACCGATAACCCTAGAGCTGAACTGAGACTATCAACTGGTAGTCACACTTAGTGAACCCTGACACCGGTCCACTCCATCCCGATTGACCATAACCGCTTTTGATCTTCATACCGGTTCACCTACTTGATCACTTATTGACATCAATGAGAAAATACATTATTATCGGTTCATGATATGCCAACAATATCCCCCTTTGGCATTGATGGCAATACTCAGTGTATCATTGCTCAGTATCTGCACCATTCTCAATAACATATACCGGTTCAACTTAGAGATCACCACCACCACCTAGACTGGTCAATGTGCACTTTGCTCGATCACTTCTCACACCACTTATTTCATCTCTCCATCGCTTATTGACCTTCAAACATATATCTTCTCCCCCTTTGACAGCAATGCCAAAGTGGAGCCACAATCTTCTAGGGTCCACTATGTTGCTCCCCCTATGGAGTAGCATCCTTTAGCACATCAATCGTATAAGATTTGACATGGTAGTACCTAACTGATGTGGAGCACACATCTTTAATTTACTTCATGAATGGGCAGAACCCCTAATGCACCTCTCAAATAGGTAAATGTAGTCTTTGGTAAGGGCTTAGTGAATATGTCTACTACCTACTCCTTATTGGAAACATGTTCTAACACAACCTCTTTATTCTGAACCATTTCTCTCAAGAAATGATAATTAAGCTCAATATGTTTGTTCCTAGCACGCAATACCAGATTTTTGGAAATATTTATTGCACTGGTATTATCATAAAATATACTCACTAGTTTAGATATAATTTCTTTGAAGCCATTCAGTACATGCTTCATCCACATTGCCTGAGTGAAGTTCATAAATGTCGCCACATACTCTGCTTCACCTATAGACTGGGAAATACAACTCTGCTTCTTGCTTGTCCATGAGACTAGTCTTCCACCAAGGAAGAATGCTCCACCAATTGTGCTCTTCCGGTCATGCACATTACCTTCCCAATCTACATCAGTAAACACTCTGAGATCAAAGTTGCCATTGTATGGATACCACAATCCATAATCAACTATCCCTTTCAGGTATGTAAGAATCCTCTTCACCGCAACCAAGTGGGATTCTCTTGGACTCTTCTAAAAATGGGCCACTATGCCCACTACATGAGCAATATCCATTCTGCTGTGCACCACATAGTGCAACTTACCGATCATTGACTGGTATTCGTTCTCATCCACCAATGTTGTATCATCCTCCTTTGTTAGTTTGTAGCCGGTCACCATCGGCATTCCAATCAGTTTGCTCTCCTCCATGCCAAAGGTCTTCAATACCTCTTTGATATACTTGGACTGGGTAATGAAGATTCCCTCTTTCATCTGCTGAATTTGTAGACCAATGAAAAACTTTATCTCTCCAATCAGAGACATCTCAAACTCCTTTTTCATCTCATCTGCAAATGCATGACTCATATCATCATCTCCACCAAAGATTATATCATCTACAAATACTTCACATATCAGAATTTGACCACCTTCAGATTCCAAGTAGATGTTGGTATCCTTACTTGTTCTCTCAAATCCTATCTTCACAAGATGAGAGTGTAACCGTTCATACCATACCCTTGGTGCCTATTTCAATCCATACAGGGCCTTGTGTAATCTACACACCATGTCACTATCTTCTGACAAAGAAAACCCATCTGGTTGCTCAATATACACTTCTTTCTCCATGATTCAATTCAAGAAGGCAGACTTCACATCCATCTAATATACCTTAAATCCCTTAAATGCTACAAATGCAAGTAGCATTCAGACACCTTCCAATCTAGCCACTAGGGAAAAGGTTTCTCCATAGTCTTCTCCTTCAAGCTGAGCATATCCCTTGCATACAAGTCTTGCCTTGTTCCTTACCACTGTGCCTTCTTAATTCATCTTATTCCTAAAGACCCATTTGGTACCTATGACATTCTTGTGTTTTGGTTTGGGTACCAAGGACCATGTTGCATTCTTCTCTATCTAGTCCAACTCCTCTTCCATTGCCTTTATCTAGTCTTCATCGGTAAGTGCCTCTCTAGCAGTCTTAGGCTCAAATTCTAAAATCACGCAAGAATTTTATTTCACCTTTCTCCTTGTAATTATTCCTGCATCTTTGTCCCCTATGATCTGATTCAGATCATGATGCAGTCTTACATACCTAGGAATGACCGTAGTAGGTTCCACTTGCTTTTCCTCTTCTTTTTCCACTTCATCTTCTTCTTCACCCACTAAAGCTTCTACTAGTATACAAACACTAAGGTCTTTGTAGTTTTTGTCACTTCTTTCTTTCTTAACTAGTTCCCAAAAGGCTAAACCCAGTTCATCTTCCATTGGCTTCTTGTCGGTTTCCTCAAGCTTCTTAGGGGATTCATCAACCCTGACATTGATACTCTCAACAATCTTCTGAGTCCTATTGTTGTAGCACTTGAGAGCTTTTCTTTTAGTAGAATATCCCAGAAATATTCCTTCATCACACTTGGCATCAAACTTACTCAGGTCCTCACCTCTCCTGATATAGCATTTACTCCCAAACATTTTGAAATAACTCACATTGGGAGTTCTCCCATTCCAGTTGTCATAGGGGCTTTTTTCTTTACCTTTCTTAATGAGTACTTGGTTCATGGTATAGACTCTAGTGCTCACCACTTTTCTCCAAAATGTGTGGGCAATATTTCCTTGGATCAACATAGTTTTGGCTACTTCAACCACAGTCCTATTGTTTCTTTCTGCTATGCCATTCTATTGTGGTGTCCTTGGGGTAGACAATTGTCTCTTAATCCCTTTCTCCTCATAGTACTTATTGAATTCATCAGAAGTGAATTCACCTCCTTGATCGATCCTTAGGAATTTTATCCTTCTACCACTCTCCTTCTCCACCAATGCCCTAAAGGCTTTGAAATTGCCAAATGCCTTAGATTTGTCTTTCAAGAAAGTGACCCACATCATTCTTGAGCAATCATCAGTAAGAATCATGAAGTAGTGATCTCCCTGAATGCTTCTAGTTTTCATCGGACCACATAGATTGGTGTGCACTAGACCAAGTAAGTTCTCCATTGAAAAAGACTTACCTTTGAATGTTGAGGAAGACATCTTCCCAAGTTGGCATTCTTTGCACAAGGCATTCTCTAGTTTGTTTAGAAAAGGCAAACCTCTTATTTCCTTGATCTTACTAGCCTTTACAATATTGTCAAAATTTATATGACAGTCTCCTATGCCATATCCAGCTGTCATCAAATTTTGCCATCAGGCACTGACTAATCTTGGCATTTAGCTAAATCAGATTTCCTTTGGTCTGCTTATCAGTGGAAATAAGTTCACCACTCTTTCCAATTATTCTACAGACTCCACCTTTGAATTATAGTATGAGTCTTTTGTTGTTTAGTTGAGCAACACTTAAAATATTATTCTTAAGGCCTTCCACCCAGTAGACATCATCCACACTACTCTTTCCATTTGGTGAGATGGATCCTTTTCCTTTCACCATGCAAGGTGCGTCATTGCCAAACTGGAAAACACCACCATCATATTCTTCAAGAGACAGAAACTTTCTCTGGTCACCGGTCATGTGGTGAGAACACCCGTTATCAATGATCCACTTGTTAGAGTTATCAATATGTGAGACAAGGGATTTCTTATCAGACAACTCTTCCTTGATAGTCACAAACACTATGTCCTCATTCTCTTTATCCTTATATTCCTCATCAGTAACACCTCCATCCACTGTAACAAGACAATTTCTCCTACCTACTCCTTTATACTTCCTAAATCTCTTTGGTTTATCCTTATTGTCATTGCTAGGATAGTTAACAACTATATGTCCTATCTTATTGTAGGAAAAACACTCTAGAGGAAGCTTACCTCTTTATTTTCTAGTGCCTTTTAGAAGTCTCTTGGCAAGAAGAGCTTCAAACTCCATCAAAATCTCCTCATCGTCCATATCTATGCTTGGTTTGGATTCATAACTGGTACTGACCTATTTTCCTTTCCTGTTCAGTGCGTAGGAAGAAAACTCTCTAAAGGCTAACTCGGTCTTCTAGACACTACCATCATAGCCATTCAATTCATATGTAGTCAACTTTGCAATAATAGATTCTAAAGATACCTTGGTTTTGTAGATAGGCCTTAGCTCCTGAATAGCGGCAACCCTGATTGCATAGACTAGTAAAAGTGATTTCATAACTTTGCTAACAATAGTGGCATCATCAATTGTTCCACCAATGCTCTTGATCTCACCAACCACTGTCTTGATTCTTATGCCATACTGCTGAATGGTCTCTCCTTCAACCATCCACATATCTTCAAACTTTCCTCTAAGGCTTTCTTCCTTAGCCTGCTCGACATGTTCATCACCGCCATAAATGGATTCCAATTTGTCCCATACTTCTTTCAGATTGTCCTTATCTTGTACATCAATAAACTCTACATCAAACAAGCTACTGATAAGGGCTTCCATGACTTACCCATTTTCTTGTCTCTTTTTTCTTATCATCGGTTAGAGTGCCAGAGAGGATTACATAAGCACTCTCAGCATAGTTCTAGTGTTGTGCACCCAAACTCTTGATATATATATTCATCATGTCCTTCCATATTTTAAAGTTTTCCCTATTGAACATAGGACCTTCCCTCTTCATCATTAAAACATGATCTTTTGCCTCAAGAGGTTAAGCTTATATCACCGAGGGCTTGGATGTGCTCTAATACCAATTGATAAATAATAATGAACTACTAAGGTCCTAACCACTACTGAGAGGGGGGGATGAATCAGTACACACAAAAAAAACTGCTTCAACACTTTGTCATATCAAAACACAGCTGACTGGTTGTCTTCACCACTGAATTTGACCATAGCCATACTGGTTTAAACAAAAATACTTAAGACAACATTCAATAGATCTCAAACCTTGATAACTACTTCACTGATATAATCATGCATGATTTGTACCAATAATACCACAACCATTTAACAATGTATTCATATCTAACTTAATCAAAACCACACAATCATCACATGAAAATCTCACAACCCATAACACACAGATTTTTCACATGGAAACCCAAATGGGAAAAACCACAATGGGAATGAATACCCACAAGCTATTTGTGAACTCTTTTGAAGTCCGCTCTATTAGGAGCCTAGTCTAGTTAAAGACTTTACAATAAAGGTCTTGTTAGGAACCAATCATGTTAGAGATCACCCGGTTAAGGGATGGCTATATACCCTGTTAAAGGTTGAAACCTTGTTAGGAGTTACCTCGCTAGAGGATTTAAATAACTCAATAACCTTGAGCCACCTGGTCAGAGGATTTACAACAAATCCTGTTAAAGCTACTCGATCAAGGGATTTACCTTCTGTTGAAATGGTTAGAAGACAACATGTAAAACATTGATCTAATAACAACACTTCTTCCTAAAGCAGATCCTTTTCAGTTCCTCTATTTTGCAATCACACTTTGTAGATTCCTCACTCTGGTTTGACAAGTATCAAATCTCCAACATGCGGACACAAATAAAACTTTTGCCAACCACTGCAATAACAAAAATCATCGACCTTATAGACAACAACAGGTCAGTAGCATAAACCCTAAACCCTAAATATTTCAAGCTTACACTTACAAGCGGTCCAATCCTAACCATCCAAACACATTACAAAGAATCAAATGATCTAAAAAAAATCTCAAGAGATTCTGCATCGTCCAATCTTCACCGCATCTAAAAATCAATAACCCATCACGCGCTCTTCACACACCGCTAAGAAAAATGATCATTCTTGAGGTAGGCATTCAATGCATTCAATCTTCACATGCAAGAACCACAAATAAATCCTTCATGTGCACACATCTGATGTGGAATCTCGATCCTTATCCTTATTCCTTAACTAACTAGTCACAAAACACCGTCGGTTGCACCGCACAAGCCAAACCAGTAACCCTAGAGCTTAACTAAGACTACCAACCAGTAGTCACACTTAGTGAACCTTGACACCAGTCCACTCCATCTTAGTTGACCATAACCACTTCCGATCTTCAGACCGGTTCATACCGGTTCTCCTACTTGAGCACTTATTGACATCAATGACAAAATACATTATCACCGGTTCATTATATGCCGACAACCCCTCTTTCTTGCTTTGTGAACTCTCCCCCTCACCTATATCTACCTTTACCATCTCTAAGTATCTCAAAAAATCACCATCTACCCCTCCTTCCCTCTTTATCTTTGTTCCTTTGTCTCACATTTTATATCTCACTCCCCTCTCTCAATTATGGCCTCTCTCTCCTCGTTCTTCACTTGTTGAGGTATCCACCTCTATCCATCTCACATTGAGATCTCAAGTTATCCATATTCATCCATATCCAATTACCCTCCTCTATGAGATATATATCTCATTACCCACCTTTATCTCCCTTTACTCGTAGTTCCATATCTCTCTATGAACCAGATCTCTTATTCTCTCTCCCCTTACATCTTATCTCCCTTCATTCTTATATCCCTACTCTTCTTTGTCCCTCCCCTCTATAGCTCTCATAATTCCCTTATTCCCCTATCCCTCTGTATCTCCCTCTCCATCCTTACACCCATCTCATTCCTTCTCTCACCTCTTTCCCTCAGTCTCTCCCCCGCTTTCTTCATGTTTAGCTATCTATCCCCCCACCCTCCTTAAACCCCCATCTCACCTCTCTCTCCCCTTTGATCTTCTCATGTTCCTTCCCCTCTATGTCCTTTATCCCTAAGTATCTCATTACATTCATGTTTACCTCTCTATCACCCCCACCCTCTTTAAACCCCCATCTCTCCTCTCCCTCCCCTCTACGCCTCCCACCTCCCTTCCCCTCTATGTCCTTTATCCCCAAGTCTCCCACCTCTCTCTCCCATCTAGCCTCTCACCTCCCTTCCCCTATATGTCCTCTATCCCCAACTATCTTGTTCCCTTCATGTTTACCTCTGTATCCCCCTCATCCTCCTTAATCTCTCATCTATGCCTCTCACCTCTCTTCTTGTCTATGTTTTTCATCCACAAATATGTCCTTTCCTTCATGTTTACATATATATCCTCCCACCCTCCTCAAACCCCATCTCACCTCTCCCTTCTTTATCTCCCTTCCCTCGTAGATCCATCTCTCTCTATGAAATAGATCAAATATTCTCTCTCCCCTTACCTCTTCTCGAGCTTTTCATTATTATAGATACATACTATTCTTTGTCCCTCCCCTCTCTAACTCTCACAATTCCCTTATTCTCCTATCCCTCGAGCTATCTCCCTTTCCATCCTTACACCCATCTAATTCCCTCTCTCACCCCTTTCCCTCAATTTCTTCCTCATTCCCTCCTCTCTCTAGGTCTCTCCCATACTTTCTTCATGCTTACCTCTCCATCACCCCCAACCTTCCTTAAACCCCCATCTCATATCTCTCTCCTCTTTGTGCCTCTCACCTCCCTTCCCCTCTACATTTCCTTTATCCCACCTCTCTCTCTCTCTCTCTCCTCTAGGCCTCTTAGGTATCCCTTCCCCTCTATGTCCTTTATGCCCAAGTATCTCATTCCCTTCATGTTTACCTTTGTATCCCCCACATCCTTCTTATGGCCTTTTACCTCCCTTTCCCTCTACGTCCTTTATCCCTAAGTCTCTCATTCCCTTCATGTTTACCTCTCTATCCCCTCCACCCTCCTTAAACCTCAGTACCTATATCTCCCCTCTAGACATATCAACTCCCTTGGACCTTCAATGCCCTTTATCACCAAGTATCTTAGCACCTTTAAATGTTTACCTCTATATCCCCCCACTGTCCTTAAACCCCCATATCACCCCTCTCCCCTCTAGGTTTCTCACCTCTCAAAATCTATCTCAGTAGTTAAATCTCCTTATATTGGCCCATTTTTATCTCCCTTCCCTCATAGTTCCATCTCTCTCTATGAACTAGATCTCATATTTTGTCTCTCCCCTTACCTCTTCTCAAGCTCTTCATTCTTATAGATACATATTCTTCTTTGTCCCTCTCCTCTCTAGCTCTCACAATTCCCTTATTCCCCTATCCCTCGAGCTATGTCACTCTCCATCCTTACACCCATCTAATTCCCTGTCTCACTTCTTTCCCTCAGTTTCTTCCTCACTCCCTCCTCTCTCTAGGTCTCTCCCACACTTTCGTCATGCTTACCTCTCTATCACCCCCAACTTTCCTTAAACCCCATCTCATATCTCTCTCCCCTTTGCTCCTCTCACCTCCCTTCCCCTCTAAATTTCCTTTATCCCACCTCTCTCTCTCTCTCCTCTAAGCCTCTTAGGTCTTCCTTCCCCTCTATGTCCTTTATTCCCAAGTATCTTGTTCCCTTAATGTTTATCTTTTTATCCCCCTCATCCTTCTTATGGCATTTTACCTCCCTTTCCCTCTATGTCCTTTATCCCCAAGTCTCTCATTCCCTTCATGTCTCTATCCCCTCCACCCTCCTTAAACCTCAATACCTATCTCTCCCCTCTACACCTCTCAACTCCCTTGGACCTTCTTTTCCCTTTATCACCAAATCTCTTAGTCCCTTTGAATATTTACCTCTATATCCCCCCCACCATCCTTAAACCCCTTTCCCCTCTATGTCCTTTATACCCAAATCTGTCGACCTCACTTTCTTACTCACACCCTTCTGTCTCTAGGTTTGTCCCTCACTTTCTTCCTCACTCTCTCATCTCTCTAGGTATCTCCCTCACATTCTTCCTCATTCTATCCCCTCTCTAGGTATCTCCATTCCCTCCTTACCCCTATCTCTAACTCTTTCGTAATCCTCCATTTTCTCTCTCTTTGTTCTTCTATCCTTCCTCTTATTTCTCCCTCCTTCTATAGGTATCGTACCCCCTTTATTCCCCCCCTCCCTCCATATCTCACCCTCCATACTTATCTCATATGGTTTATTATATCGGGTTATAGGGTCTATGGTTATTCTATTGGGTCGAGGATTTAGCATATTGGGTCATACAATCTAGGGTATTTGTTATAGGTTTTAAATGGTTTAATTTTTATTGTTGTGGCTATCAAACTATAGGGTATAGAGTATAGATTATAGGGTATAGAGTATAAATTTATCAAAGGTTAAAAAATTTCAATGGAAGTCATTTGGCTAGTGCCATATTTGGTGGTAGCCAAACGGTTATATGGAACCCATGATCCAAGCCCACACTCTCTCATATTATCTTCTTTTTGCACATGATCAGACAAAAAATTGCTTTTTGCATGGTGTTGACATTTTATGCAAGGTTATTTTATACATTCCATCAGCTCTCCACCACCTTTTTTTTCATTTGGCAGTGTCAAAGAGGAAGAACATAGTTTTTTTGTATCAAATTTGAATAATTGAGGTAATATTTTCTTGGTTTTAGAATTCAAATACTTATTAAATGTTATTTTGTTTAAATGTTAGAATAAAAGTATTTTTTCAAAATTTATTATAATCCTATTAGATTTACATTAGATTTAACAATGCATTTGAAGGAAGTTGCATAAGAAAATTATTTGTTTAGTGGTTTAAAAAAAAATATGTAATTTCATACATCCTTTTTAAGATATTATGAAATTATTTAAAAACGAATACATGAAATAATTTCAATTTCATATATCCATTTTAACATATGCATAATTAGGACAATCATAGATGCATTAGGACTATCCTAACATAATTAGGACAATCATAGATGCATTAGGACTGCCCCTTACACCTCTTGAAATCTCTTTATGAATTAACTTTATTCTCTTTTATGTGCATGTAAATGTAGAAATCATCATCATGTCGAGGAAACAACAAAAAAATGTAACACTGGAAGAGCATGAAGCTAAGAATGCAAAAAAAAGAGAAGGAATGAAGCAACTTCGTGAAGCAAGGAAATTGAATTCCATAAAAGAAGAGGTGCCAATTGAATAGGAACATGAAATATCCATCCAATCTAAGAGAGAGATAGAATTGACCACACTAAGGAAATCGATGCAAAACCTTCATGTAATGAGACAATTTAATCCTGAGTTTGAGAGCATGTCTACCACAATTCAAGTTGAAGGCACCCCATCTCTTACATCTCAATTTTAAGGCACAACATCTCTTATTGGCACACCGTTGGGGTCTAAAACATCTCATATTGAATGCACTCCCTCTATGATATTTGATGTTGCAAAAACTTCAAGATTGACATCAAGTATTGGAGCTACACTATCTTCTACATATAAATTTCAAGGTATGTTATCATTTTCGTCTCCAGTTGAAGGTATGCCACCTATCCCTAATGTTGTTGACATTCCTAATCTTGAGGTTACTCAAAGTTTGAGAGGACCTCCTAGAGTTTTGCATAGAATGCCTAAGTATTTGATTGATATTGATGTTAATGTTTTTAAACCAATGGTTGACAAGATTCTGAAGTGTACTTGTCAAAGACATGCTAACTGGATATGGAAAATATTTTTTGAGCCTTGAAATGAGATGCGAAGATGTCAACTATTTGTTGAAATGATGAGAAATCTGAAATTTAGGCCCATGATGAAGATTCTTGGGCTAAGAACATCAATTGAATCAAGTGACAAATCCATTGTGAAGAATTTGATGAATGTATATGATACTGTTGGTTCTAACTCATGCACGAAAGATAGTAATGCCACACGACATGTCATTACATCAACAATTGTAAGCACTCAAACTAAGAAAGCTTGCCTCATTAGAAAGACAAGTAAACAATTGAAGATAAGTAGACAAACTCTAATAAGATTTATGGGAAGGCGACAAAGAGAAGAGGATCCATATAATAATGAGCTATGGGAATTTTCCAGTAGATTACCACAGAATGATAAGGCAATTGTTTTAATTAAGTAAAAATAGGTTTTTGAAAGGAACCCAAACCTTTTACAAAGCATGAGAGCCAAAGAACTTGAAAAAAACTATGCCTGATCACTTTAGAAACAAAAGCTAATCACATCCGAACAAAAAGGGATCTCAACACACATAACAAGAAGAACCAGAAAAAGATAGTGAAAGGAAAGCAAAAAGATAACACAAAGATAGAGACCAAGACTAAGACTGAGACAACTAGATATTTTTCATGATATCTTCAGCGTGGACCACTATCTACTTCATGTTCTCTATGGAGGTCTTTAAATCATCCAGCTCTCAACCTTTGATATCGCCCTTATTCCTGGTATTAGCTCTAGTCCTCTTCTTGTGACCTTTTTTGTCCAGCTGATCCTTGTCACCTTCTTTCTCTTTGATGTCATCAAATCTATTAATCAAAATGTTCATGTTGTCCACCGAGGCTTTGAGAATCTAGAAGTTTTGTTAAGCTATATTCTTTACAGTGAGTTCCATCCTGTCAATTTTGCTGCCTAGATTGTTCATAGCAATTTCCATCCCTTTCACCTCCTTATTTTCTGCCATCTCCTTAACATTATTTTTAGTTGCAATGATAAAGCAATTGTTGAAGCCTTTAGATCTAGTAGTAAAATCTGTGATCCACATCTGAAACATTTTTTGGATGACTCAAACACAATTTTTTGCAAAGTTTCAACGTATGTATCCTCAAATTAAAATTAGTCAAAGATTATTTGAAATGGTAGCGCCTTTTTATGTCAAAATAAATCACACACGTACAACTTATTGTTGTAGAGTGCATATCGATTTTTCTAACCATTATGATGTTTATCAACACATATGTATAGATTTGCATGCTAACAATGTTTTGCAAGAATGCAACATATATGGTCCACTGACATCTTCAAGGGAATTCATATCTAGCATCTTATGTAAAAGAGTAGATGGTCAACTATATTACAATAAGTGTTGCTTGGATGGCACATGTGTTCATTGTGGTGGATTGTGACATTTAAAAATTTTTCAACATATGGATAATGGACAAGAAATTGGTAATGAATTAGTGGAATATGGAAAATATAAGACAGTGGCCTACATGCTAAAAGATGGAAAAGAAGCAAAAAGGCGTGAATTGGTTAGTGAGAAGATTCTAGTGTATCCGTTTATGGGCATCTTTCATGAGAATATAGTGTATGAGTATGCAACGCATAACCATCGAGCTCGTTGGTTGGACTCACAATTTAAGTTATGCAAGGACACATTCCCACTTCATATAATTGTTTCAATTGTTGAATTTGAAGATAAATACACACTACAACTGCAGAACGAGGTGCAATCACAATATTACAACTCCACACAACTTGATATATTTGTGTATATAGTATTCATTCATGCACATGATAGTATGGAAGAGGATAGGAAGATATTGAGGGAGTATCATTTTTACATTAGTGATGATCGCGCACATTGTACAGAGTTTGTGCAAGGTTGTTTTTAGATATTCTACGATGATTTGGCTAGACAAGGCATGTCATTCCATCAACATATCATATGGTCAGATAATTGTGCATCACAATTTAAGAACTCTCAAATGTTTTATTGGTTGAGTAGAATGCATAAGTTGATTTCTATTCAACATATGTGGAATTTGTCTGAGCCTGGGCATGGAAAAGGGGAGAATGATGGTGCAAGAGCATGTATTAAAAGAGCTTTATCACGAGAAGAGTTAAAGTACAAAGGGAATGCAAAATTGAAAGATGAAAAATTAATTGTTTAGTGGTGCAATGGTACAATTGGTCTAGCTAATCAAGGTAAGTCTTCAGTTCATAGAATATTTTGGTTGGTAGATGATACTAACATTGCAATATTCGAAGATTGTTGTACATTGACAAGATTGAGTGAGCTACACTCTTTCAAAATCTCTAATGCAGGTTCATTGACTATCCATACGCGATGGATGGAATGTTATTGTTCTTCATGTAGAGATGGTGCCTATAATGAGTGTGAGTCAAAGGAGTGGGTGGAATAATGGTGTATGAGGCCTCTAATCCCACTTGAGACATATCAACCTCTGAATGCACTACAACTCACACAGATGGAAGCATTAGTTGACTTTGACCATGTGTTAGATTTAGTCCAACTAGGTAAATTATCCACATGAAAATTTTTGTACTTTAATATTTTACCTTAGTTGTTTGCTAAATTCTTCTCAGTTTATCATTGCAGGGCATGTTTATGCAGTTATTACAGCTGAAGACAATGAAGAAGGAACAAATTATTACCTGTGTCATTGTGTGGACACAAAAAAGAAATTGGATGGCCTTGTGGTAGATGGAGAAATTATTGAGTACCCCACATAATCAATAGATGTTACTAGTACATGGCTTATAAGGTACCGAGTGAAGAAGTCTAACTTGTGGTTGTTTAAGGACTTCGAGACATAGGAATATTCTTCATTATTCTAACCTTGTTGTAGCTTCAAATGTTCATTTGATTAGATATTGGGGTAGACCACTAAACAAGAACCTATGGAAGGTTCTTGACTCTGACCATGAGGCCATACTAGACATGATAAATAGTAGAGAAGATCCAGATGGTTCATTGGATTAAATGTATGCAAAAAAATGTAATATCAATCATATTTGGATATATGTACATGGCTTGTATTTTTCGGCTACTCGAGGCATTGTAATATAAAAATTTGTGTTTTTTTATTGGTTTGTGTGATTTTATGTAAATAATGTCATTTTTGACCATTAGAGATCACATGGGATCATTTTGTGAAGTTTTAGGCTAATATGGTAAAAGATGTAAAAATTGCTCATTTGTTGTCAATCACTCAATGTGTGAAAAATTATCAAAATTTGGCATCATTTTTCTCGATGTTAGTGACACATAAGAACAATTCATCTAATCCCATGGGTTTGTGAGATGGCACTCTAAAAAAGCCTCTCTCAATTTAGGTAGACACGGATCTAAATGCTCGTGGCGACACTTTCTTAGTTGCGACAAAAAGCGTCACATGAGTTCAATGAAAAGTTGCACAATGCCCCATCTTTCAATCCGCTCATCATAGAATTGAACCGTTAGTGTGTACGCATCTAGGTGGCTGATTTTATGCTAGGAATTCCTTTGTTCCTCTATCTAACTCACCCGATCGATGTGGGTCACACCCTAGCAGCAAAATCCCTAAAGTGCTCAAAGTGTGGAAAATTGTCAAAATTTAGCATCACGTTTCTCAACCTTGGTGAAACATAAGAATGCATCATCTAATCCTACAAGGTTGTGTTATGACACTCTAAAAAATCCTCTCTCAGTTTAGGTAGACTCAGATCCAATTGCTCGTGGCGACACTTTCTCGATTGCGACAAAAAGTGTCACATGAGTTCAATGAAAAGATGCACAATGCCCCATCTTTCAATCCGCTCACCGCGGCACTGAACCGTCAATGTGTATGCATCTAGGTGGCCGATTTTATGCTATGGATTCCTTTGTTCCTCTATAAAACTCACCCAATCAATGTGGGCCACACCCTAGAAGCAAAATCCTTAAAGTGCTCAAAGTGTGAAAAATTGTCAAAATTCAGCATCGCGTTTCTCAACCTTGGTGAAACATAAGAATGAGTCATCTGATCCTATGAGGTCATGTTATTAAACTCCAAAAGAGCCTCTCTGAGTTTAGGTAGAATTGGATCCAATTCCTCGTGGCAACACTTTCTCGATTGCAACAAAAAGCATCACATCAATTGAATGAAAAATTGCACAATGCCCCATCTTTCAATCCACTCGTCATGACACCAAACCGTTAGAGTGTATGCATTTGGGTGGCTGATTTTACACTAGGTATGTGTTTGTTCCTCTATCTAACTCACCCGATCGATGTGGGCCACACCCTAGCAACAAAATCCCTAAAGTGCTCAAAGTGTGAAAAATTGTCAAAATTCAGCAGTGCGTTTCTCGACATTGGTGACACATAAGAACAAATCATCTGATCCTACGAGCTCATGTTATGACACTCTAAAAAATTTTCTCTCAGTTTAGGTAGAATCCCATCCAATTTCTCATGGCGATACTTTCTCGGTTGCAACAAAAAGCATCAGATGAGTTCAATGAAAAGTTGCACAATGCCCCATCTTTGAATCCTCTCATGGCAGCACCAAACTATCAGCACGTACTCATTCGGGTGGTCAGGTTTACGCTATGAATTACTTCGTTCCTCTAGCAAACTCACCCAATCGATGCAGGCCACACCCTAGCAGCGAAATCCCTAAAGTGCTCAAAGTGTGAAAAATTGTCGAAATTTGACATCGCGTTTCTCGACATTGGTGAAATGTAAGAATGAGCCATCTTATCCTACGGAGTCATGTTATGGCACTCTAAAAACTACTCTCTCGATTTAGGTAGAATCAGATCCAATTGCTCGTGGTGATTGTCTACTCCAACTATAATAATAATAACTCTAATTGAAATCTCAACCTGAAGTTTGGACATTCATCTAGTAAAGTTACTATTTTCATGGCTAGTATTCATTTAGTTATCAACCCAGGGACATAAAACTTGAAATGGGTCTGCACTATATATGCACTAAGCTCCTTCAATGGCTATTTTACATTGTTGTAGTAACTAACATTATGTGAAAAGGAAAGGCAAGAATGGAAATTATAGAAGGCTACAGGAAAACTTATAAAAACAATGCTGGAATGATCTAATATAAATAACATTAATCACTCTGTTCTGACTTGGCTGTAGGAACAGTTAGTGGATCTATTTCCAGTGGCTGTAGGAACAGTCAAGGCACAAACTTCTACTGCAACTAAAGAAGAACTAATTTCAATGAGCATAAACACAAGATCACTCACCAAGTGGGCCCCCTTGGATGAGTGCTATCAAGCTTCCATAAAAATACTTTTAGCAAATCAAAACAACATATCTTTTAACCATTGCTTCTTGAAAATGATTACATATTTGAAAAGAAAACTCAAGCATGCTTATCAAAATTTTCTGCTCTATTCCTTTCTATTTTGTCTAACCTCTAAAGAAAAAGGAAGAGCTTATTAAAAAGAAAAGATCAACTACAATGGACAACTCAAATCACTCCTAGAAGAAGAGGCAGATGATTGACAGATGAAGAAGATAACTAGAGTTTGGCTACAGGAAACATGGATCTAGACCAAACCATAGTCTTTGCATGTCATAGTGATATTTTGTGAATTCAATGCCCACTAAAGTTAAACTTTCGTAGTGCTACTTGGCTGCTTCGCTCATGCCATACCTTGTGCTCGCTCAGCTCCTCTTCAGTTTGATCTCCAGTTATTTCTTACATAATTCTTCCTTCTTCAGGCATGAAAGGAGAATATCCACCACAACATCAATTATTATTTGCACTACAACAAAAACAACATACAAGGACATGCATACGTGTTTTATTTAATCAACACATTCATTAATTCACATATGATATTACCCTAAATAATCCGCATAGCAATAGGAACAAATCACTTGGCTGCAGGAATAAATGGCATGGTTGTAGGAACAGACCGGCAAAGTTCAAACATGATTTCATAAGTTCAGGTTTAACACGTGGAGTACATATAGTCAATTTACAATACTTCACTACTACTATGCAAACCAAAAGATGTCAAAAACCTAAGAGTTTTGATGATAAAAACATGACAAAGTCTCAACTTATCAGTGACATTTTCTTTGTTGTGACAAAAAAGTCAGATGAGTTCAATGAAAAGTTGCACAATGCCCCATATTTCATTCTGCTCATCGTGGCACCGAACCGTCAGCTCATATACATTGGGGTGGCCAAGTATACACTAGGAATGCCTTCGTTTTTCTCTCCAACTCGTCTAATCGATGCGAGCCCCACCCTAGCAATGAAATCGCTTAAGTGCTCAAGTTTCTCAAAGTTGTCAATATTCGACATTGCATTTCTCGGTGCTCATTAATCATTAGAATGAGCCGTATGATCCTACAAGGTCATGTTATGGCACTCTAAGCAATCCTCTCTCAGTTTGGGTAGAGTCAGATCAAATTTCTCATGGCGACACTTTCTCGGTTGTGATAAAAAGCGTCAGATGAGTTCAATGAAAAGTTGCATAATGTACCATCTTTCAATCCGCTCATCACAACACCAAACCATCAACTCGTACACACTGGGGTGGTTGATTTTAAGATAGGAATGCCTTTTTTTTCTCTCCAACTCTTCCAATCGATGCGGGCCACACCCTAGCAGTGAAATCGCTTAAGTGCTAAAGTTGCTCAAAGTTGTCAATATTCGACATCGCGTTTCTCGATGCCCGTTAATCATAAGAACAAGCCATCTAATCCTACGGAGTCATGTTATGGAACACTAAAAATTAATCTCTCGGTTTAGGTAGACTTGGATCCAATTTCTCATGGTGACACTTTCCCCGTTGTGATGAAAAACATCAGATGAGTTCAATGAAAAGTTTCATAATGCCCCATCTTTCAATCCGCTCGTCGCCGCACCGAACCATCAACTCGTACGTGTCGGGGTGGTCGAGTTTACACTAGGAATGCCTTCATTTTCCTCTCCAACTCGTTCGATCATTGCAGGCTACACCCTAGCAGCGAAGTCGCTTAAACTGCTTAAGTTGCTCAAAGTTGTCAATATTCGACATTGCATTCTTGGCACTTGTTAATCATAAGAACAAGATATCTAATCCTATGGGGTTGTGTTATGGCACTCTAAAAATTCCTCTCTTAGTTTAGGTAGACTCAAATCCAATTTCTCGTGGTGACACTTTCTCGGTTGCGACAAAAAGTGTTAGATGAGTTCATTGAAAAGTTGCACAATGCCTCATCTTTCAATCCGCTCATAGTGGCACCAAACCATCAACTCGTACGCACTGGGGTGGTTGGTTTTACACTAGGAATGCCTTTTTTTAGATCTCCAACTCATCATATCAATGTAGGCCACACCCTAGTAGCGAAATCGCTTAAGTGCTCAAGTTGCTCAAAGTTGTCAATATTCGATATTGCATTTCTCCGTGCCCATTAATTATAAGAATGAGTCATCTGATACTACAAGGTTGTGTTATGGCACTCTAAAAGAGCCTCTCCTAGTTTAGGTAGACTCAGATCCAACTGCTCATGGTAACACTTTCTCGGTTGCGAAAAAAGCATCAGATGAGTTTAATGAAAAGTTGCACAATGCCCCATCTTTCAATCCGCTCATTGTGGCACCGAACCATCAGATCGCACACATCGGGGTGGCCATTTTTACACTAGGAATGGCTTTTATTTTCTCTCCAACTAGTCCAATCGATGTGTCAATATTCGGCATCACGTTTCTCGGTGCCTGTTAATCATAAGAATGAGACGTCTGATCCTATAGGGTTGTTTTATGACACTCTAAAAAATCCTCTCTCAGTTTAGGTAGACTCGGATCCAATTTCTCGTGGTGACACTTTCTCGATTTTGACAAAAAGTGTTAGATGAGTTCAATGAAAAGTTGCACAATGCCCCATCTTTCAATCCGCTCGTCACAACACCTAACTATCAGCTTGTGCGCATTAGGGTGGTTGGGTTTATGCTAGGAATGTCTTTATTTTTCTCTCCAACTCATCTGATCGATGTGGGCCACACCCTACTAGCCATCCGATTTAAGTGCTCAAAGAGCAAAAATTTGTCAAACTTCGTTGACATGTTTCTCGATGCCCGTGAGACATATGAATGAGTCATTTGATCCTATGGGGTTGTTCTATGACACTCTATTAGGCTATGCATTAGATTAATAGACCTAAATACTCTTAAGTATTATTACTTGTTGGGAGTAATTTAAAGTATCTCTATTAGGGTATGCATTAGATGAATAGAAGTGTATGGGCTATGCAATTTTTTTAGAATGGGTATGGTACAATTGTGTCTTACATTGTCTAATTTTGGTTCTTTCCATGTTTCCCTTATATAATCTTATTTTGACTATAACTATTGAATTTGTGTTGATCTCTATAAGCTTGTGTCTTGGATTACAAACACATATTTAGGTTCAAAGCTTAAGTAACAATAAACTTTGTGCAATTATTCATTTAATCATTTGTACTGCAATTATGGATAACCATGATAAATGATTTACATTAATGAAAAAGATACAAATCCATACAACATTGTATACCATTAAAACTATCAAATATATCCAATACAGACAAATAGGCTTGCCAAAATCCATATGGACATAGAATGTCACATATTCATAAAAAAAAAACATATGCTTAAAATTGCTATAAAGGCATACAACATGATATCCAATAAAGTCAAATAGGAGCTTGCCAAAAGCCATATGGACATAGAATGTCACATATTCATAATACAAAACATAATTTCAAAATTGCCATATAGGCATACAACATGGTATCCAATTAAGTCAAATAGGAGCTTGCCAAAAGCCATGTGGACCTAGAATGTCACATATTCATAATACCAAAAATATGTTTTAAATTGCCATATAGGCATAAAACATAAGATCCTATTCTATTTATTTCCCTCTAGGGGAAGGAAACAAATCATGAGATATCTTTTCCCTTCGAGGGGATGGAGATGTATATGATGCAGTGTCTTTCGAGTACGCCCACTCGACCTCCTCTCCAAAATTATTTGTAACTCCACCAGATACAATGAAAAGAATGATGTTAGCATATACAAAAATTGAATTTTAGAATGACATAATAGAATAGTCACTTACCGCATACAAATAATCATGATGTTCATCAACAACAGGTGCATGTTCATGATCTGGAGTGACAAACCGCTCCTGTAAGAATCATAATATAAATTAAAATAAATACAAGTGTCGTTAAAATTTTCAATAACATATTATTAAGATAACAAATGTAATGCTAAATTTACTAAATTTACAAATATGTCTCATACTTCTGTTAAAGAAGTTGAACTTGCTACTGCTGCAGCAACACCATGCTCCATTGGGGTGTGAACAACATGACGAGTCTTTGATGTCAACATCTAAAAATTAAAAAAAGTATATTGATTAATTGCCAAAACTATCTACATTATTTAATAACAACATTAAAGATAAATTGCTTACCTGGGTGAAAGATTGACGATGAAATACACTGCGAGGTGTTGATGTTGAAGCTCTAGCATCAAACTATTTGATATCCAAAATGAGTAATTAGAAAATCATTCACATAAGGTTCAACTATCTACATATAATAATTATATTTCTTTAGTCGTTGTATACCTGTGGAGTTGACGAAGTTGTGAAAAAGGGTGCTGCAAAAATGTTGCTAGTATTGTGAACACTTTGACCCTAATTTTTTATCGTAATAATTTACTAATTTAGATATATTCTTAAATTTCCATATAAGATTTAATAAAAAGAATGAAATGAAATTGTAATTAAATTCACCTAGGTATCAATGCCAACTATTTCGTTCAGCAAGGATTATGTCATGACAATGTTCTCTGTAACAAACTCCGCTCATGCACGTGTATTATTAGAACTATTAGGATCATAAGTGAAAAGAGAACCACAAGATCGAAAATAATGAGCTGGAAATAGATTCCTATAATAATCACCATCATCACTTGCATCACCCTCTACTAGAGGCCTAACATACTATATAAGGCTCTAAGTGAGGGAGATAATGGAGTCTAGAGTTTTGACCTCAATACTCTCCTTCACAATGGAAGGAATAAAAACATGCTCCACCATAGGTCTGGCCAAGGGTCTTGGTGGGAGATTTGGGTCACTCTATGCACCCTCTCTATCATGTGAGGAACCCCCATCTCTACCTTGGAAATCTAGAAAATCAAAATAGTTTGGGATCTCATTAAGGACAAACTCACAGTACAGTTTTCTCAAAAAGTATTGGGGTACCTCATGATTATTGCATGGGGGCTGATTAAATACCATCCACCACCTATCCCAAAAATTATTCTTAATCCCTTCATGATGACACCAATGAATAGAGAATCTCCTGCATCCAGGGTGTAAAGGTTGATTCGTTCGGGGGTCCGTTAAAAGAGCACACAAGTCAAATTTATTAATTTTCTTTTTGTTCACTGATGCATATAATAATTTGTCAACATAAAATTTATTTTGTTCTTCCTTCTTACTGGACCAAAAATTTATTTGCCCATGCACAGATTGTATGCGAGATACAATAGATTGCAAAGAACTGGCAAGGTTTGTCCTATTGGAGTTTGTTCCAGTGGGATCTTTTAGGCTTGTGATTAAACCTTCAAGCTCTTTTTGGCTTTTTTTTTTTTGACGTTATAGGTTTTCTTGTGTACCTATGGGATGTCTAGGGATTGTAGGAGGTTCTTGATGTGCTTCTTCTTCAATATGGTCTTCATGAGGAGGCGATTGAGTGTTTTCAAAATTTTCTTGTCTAATCTCATTTCCTGATAATGAAAATAAATTTAAATCAAGAAACCTAATTTAATCTTAAAATTAATAAAAAAATGACAATAAGAAAATAAAAATACATACCTCTTCGAGCTCTTCGATGGCGTGGAGGCATTTTGATGAGAGATGGACAACTTAGTGCCCAATATCAAGCTTCTACAAAGGGCAAGTGGAAGAAAATGGCACCCCAAATCACCAAAACATGGGTTTGGGAGTGCAAAATGCATCCAAAATGTGGGCTTGTGTTTTTTTAAGGTTTGAATTTGGGTAATATGGTGTGCGCCTTATAAGGCGCACGCACTATAGGGCATGTGCCTTATGACAATTTTTATTTATTTTTAAGTGTGACACCTTTTTGGTACCACAACTTTGTGCATACACCCAGGAACAAGGATAAACATAATTTAATTAATTAATTATGTAGAAAGGCTAAATTAATAAAATATTTTATTTAATTAATTTTAGATGTCTACATTTTTCCCCTCTTTTACGCAGCGGCAAAATTGGTGGTGGGTAAAAGAAAGAAGATGATGCCCCAACATGAAGATGTGGGTGGTATATTCTCCCTCAAGAATTTAACCGGAGAATTTAAAAAAAATTTGAGAAAAAAAATCTTGAAAAGAAGAAATGAAATGATGAGGAGAGGAAATGAGAGAAAATAAAAAGAAAAGATAATGTGGAAGAATATGGAATGTGGATAGATAAAGGGTGAGAAAAATGGCAAAGGGATGTCGTATATAAGCCAAATAGGGCCCAAGGAGGAGTCATTATCATACACACACACTTTGGAGAACATGGAAAGAGCAGAGAAACTAGGAGCTATGGACCACATTCCTCACCAGGAGCATCGCACAAAGAGATTCTACAGATTCCAGCGAGCAACCAATTATGGTACATCGCTATGTACCCCAACCCTGACTTTGTGATTTCATAGTTTAGAATTTATTAGGGGTCATAAATAGGGAGGAAAAAGCTAGTGGGACACAAAAATCGATCACCATTTCAGTGTCTGCATAGGGAATCAATGCCTGCATAAGTGATTTCCATTTGCATAGATGAGACATCGTCTATGTAAATGTTAATTGATTAATCAATGTCTTTGCTGCAGGGAAAGAGGGAGTGGGAAAAGACTAGGGAACAACATATCTGCCCTACAGATCAACACAAGGGTCATGGTTTCAACGTCTTTGCCTAAGGGGAAATGGCGTCTCTATGTAGGGAGAAATGGGAGAAAAAATATGGTAAAGGGGAGGGTCATGAGGTATTGAAAAGATGCCTCGAGGGTAGAAGTAAGGTAGAATAGGCTAGAAAGAAGGGCTAATAAAGTGATTTACTTGAATGTAGGAGGATACAAATATTTTGATGTCATGGGAGAATTGGCCTCCCACGATGGCATTATATAGGTAGATGGCTCACACAGATAAGGCTCTACTAGCCTCGTTAGGATTATGGTATGTTGTACATTGGTCATAGATTTGTTGTCATGTGGCTATGATGACTGTGCTAGTAGAGAGGGGGAACAATGAGACCTGCACATTCCACCTTCCTATAGGTGAGGCCTCCATCACTCTTCTTGATGTGTGTATAGATCCTGAAAGAGTCATTCAAAGGGGTGATTCCAGAGTACCAACTGGAGTATAGAAAGGGCTATCTTCAGAGGGTGTGCCTCACAGATGATATTTTTATGAACCACACATGGATCAACCTGAGGAGAGCTATGGAGTAGCGACGAGGCATCCCAAGTATAGTCTTATTCATCTATAGGATGAGCAATAGGAGGATGATACATGATCTCAATGGACATGAGTTCTCGATTGGGTGGATCAGATGATTGTATTATATGCTTGAGGATAGAGTGCAGTATGTATGGGGTGTACTGATATTAGGCCCATTGTACCATGACATGCATATGTGTGTATACTGAGGTTATAAAAACCTTGGGACTGGTGTGATGCTTTTACATATATGGGCATGGGAGCATATTGTAGTCGCATGACCGATTGGAGCATAGGACCACCAAAGGAGATTCCCCTATGTTGATAAATAGAGGGGACTATTGTATTATACATGGGTTGGTTCTATGTAGTTTTGGAGGTGGATTTTTTATGAGATGGTGGATTTTAACTAGTGCCCTTTCAAAGATATTGAGTAGTGGTGGAGGGACTATACGCTAGCGTGGGTCTAGAGTGAGTGTTGGATGTTCGGTAAGGAAATCCATGTTATAGACCAGTATCTTCCATATTGGGTGATGGGGCAATTTGGGTCACGATAGGATATAGTGGGCCATGAGTGGACACACCCACAAATTACCAAGGAGATGGCCACCTTGGGGGATACCATTGGACCATTTGATGTGTGCCTCAGCTGGACAGGTGTTGCAATAATGGTTTGGGATGAGAGGCTAAAGATAGATGACATTGACTACACACGGGCTTACAGTGCATGGTGGGAGGTTTTGTCACTAAGGATTGCACCTGTGATGTTATGTTCAAAAACAAGCAATCATGTGAAATATGGAAACACCTTCGAGCCTTTGGGTTGCTCAAAGTGAAGGTGAATCTCTGGAGATCAGGTCGGCTTCCTATTTGGTGAATCTCTCGTAAAAACTTGATAAGAAAAGGGATAGAAAGGGATAGAAGGCTTGTGTGTAATAAAAATCTATTCTAATGAAGGTGATGCACCAAATATCTTATTTGAGATCTGCAACCTGCTTAACTCACAAAAATCTTCCAGCAAATAACTCTGAATCTCACAACTCAATTGAACATGAAGATGCATAAATATTTTCTAGAAAGGTATGAATTTAATGTGTGTGTGAAAGAAAACAACATTTTTTCACAACTTCAAGCAATTAAAATAAACTAACACAAACTAGAACCTGCAACTAAGATGTATCTTCTTGCACCACAAATTGACTGAATGAGACAAATTAGAGGATAAAAATCATAAAAAATCATCAAATCAGTCATTCAACACTAGAGAATAAATACCAAGAAGGTGATTTGTTGCTATATTACTGAAAATAAATGAGTTTGTTGTTACAAAACTCAAATATTGTTGAACTACAATGCTTTTTGTAAAAATGTTTATCCAAAAAGAAAGAACCAGAGGGAAAAAAGGAGGAAGAGAATATATAGAAATTATGATGAATCCCCTTCAAAAACCCTAAAAAGATGGCATGAGAAAAGCCTTGGGTGAATCTGCCCACAAAATGGCATAAAACTCATTTATAATACTGTAAAATAACAACCTTTATTGATCAAAAGGTTTGCCACTAATTCTGCATGAAGAGAAAATATCTTTACTACATATGGAGCTGTTAGTCCTGCCTAACAAAGCTTCACTAAAAAAGAAGAACCCTTTGTTTGAAAATCTGCACGTATAAGTGCGAAAAATAGCTATCCCTATGTGAAATCTACATGATGAAATGAACTGAGACTGTATTAAAAGAAATCCCATTGAAAATATCAAATGTATTCCCTGGAAACTGCTCTTCATGATGAAAATTCTGGTATAAATGGTTGAAAAATATGATCTCTCTATTTTGTGAGCTTTCCAATGGTATCCAACACTTGCATTTTGGACAATCAATCAGTGTCTGAATTAAAAAAAAAATTATGCAAGAATTTAACTCTTTGCTTGGTAGGATTTTCACCTTGCAGATGACCAGTTCTCCCGACCTCTGAAATCAAATCTATCGGGTCAATGACAAGTTAGTCGAGAAAATATCCTAATCATCTGATCCTCTTTGATCTTTATCTGCACTCTGTCATGTGGTACTTTTTGATTGCCTCTAGGGTCTTTGCTCCTTTTACCTCAACACGGTCTCACTAACCACTGGAACTGCTAACTTATTGCTTGTCGCCAACTCCAGATAGATATCCATTGAGCAACTTTAAGTTGCGGCATAGTGACCACCATCGGATCCATCAGGACTGCTTGCTTTTTTACCTTTTTTAGTCACTTAACCATCTGCCCTAACTGCTTGGATTAACTGTTAGATTTTCTCTTTAACTGCTGGAACTACTAGCGGCTTGTCGCCATGTCGTGATGATTAATGCTTGAGCACTTTTCTATCACGGTATAGTGACAATGATTGGATCTTTTTAGACTTGATCGACCTTTAAAATCCCGCCTGAGTTGCTCTTTGAAAAAAATGGGCCCACTTAGTCACTTGACTCTTGCCACGTGTTACATTCAAATTTGTCTGCGAATCCACCTGGGCTTCACTTTAAAAAAAATACAACACTCTGAAGTGGGCCCACCTCTTTCTGAGTTCACCTTGTTCATCCTGGGTCCATGGGAAAAATGATTTTGAAACATTTGAACCAATTTGAAGTATTGAACCATTGGACCATTGAACCTTTTTGAAGCGTTGATCCACTTCGAAGCATTTTCAACCATTGAACCTATGAACCATTGAACCACTTTGAAGTTCAAGGTTTGTAGACTTCTGCCATGTGTCAGCCTCTGATTAGCT
Source organism: Cryptomeria japonica (assembly GCF_030272615.1). Classification (NCBI taxonomy): domain Eukaryota; kingdom Viridiplantae; phylum Streptophyta; class Pinopsida; order Cupressales; family Cupressaceae; genus Cryptomeria; species Cryptomeria japonica. The sequence continues at coordinate 60,142,720 of NC_081413.1, read as the reverse complement.
TATGGTTCCACTTGGGTATCACTTAAAAATCTTAACACTCTAGAATGGGCACACCTCTTTCTTATCTCTATTAGGCAAATAGTCTGCAAGACTCATCGAAAGCCAACTTTCACTGAAACCGCATCTCACCGGGTCCCAACGCTTAGTCGCCAAGTTGCGGCCGTAATCATCGTGCATCTCTGCATCACAACATAGCAACAATGGTCGGATCATCTTTGGTCATCATTGATCTTTCAAACTTGCTTGCTAGTTAGTCTCTTCCCGCTAGCTGGTCATAAAAGGACACATTGAGATGCATGTGCATGCGGGGTCCACTGGTCAACAAGCCACCTCTTGTCAAAATCTTTCAAGCTTTGACACTTTAGTTCATGTGATCTGAGCTTTAAATTTTATACACTCCGTCTACACTGCCAATGTGGGATAATTGTTCTTCATACCTTGGCTTTTCCATCGGGTCATCGGTATGATATGAAACGGTTCATTCCAATGGCCGATACAACCTTTAGCACTTTGCACCTTCCTATCGAGTCTTCAGAATGATTTGGAACCCTCTATTCCGATAGCTAATATAAATTTTTGCATTGTGCTTGCTCATCAGGGTACATCTTGCTGATCAGGGCAAAATTCAAAAACATGACTTTTTTGGAGTCCCAATCAGGCTTGATAAGCCATGCCTTTCTTGAAAAGGAACATAAGGTCTCTATGATCTATAGCATGCTGAGCTCAACCCTCACTAGAGCCCATTTTAACCCACATGCTTCAATGTTTTGTTTTTTTTGTATCTACACATGAAGCAAACAAGTTAGAAAAAGATGTGCATTTTTGATTAGTTGCTCATGATTTTGGACCTTTTCAATATGAATGAATGCAAGGATTCATTAGGGTACCAAATTTGGCATGTGCAAAATTTTGGTAACAGGAGGCTCATAGCCCAATTCAACTTAGCAGGATAGGGATTCTAGAGGAGGATAAGATTGCACCCTCTATTGATGAGATTGTCAGGGGAGAGGGGGATGAAGCTCGAGAAGGGGAGGCAGTAGGAGGAGCTAGGGTCCAATGGTAGTTTCCTAGGAGAGACAAGAAGGGATAGGTACCACGAGTGGAGGTACCCTTACAAGTTCAAGCAACAACAAGGAAGATTTGTGCACCTCATTAGGAGGATCAAATCTAATGGACATCTCTGTGAGGAGAGTAGAGGAGGAAGGAGGGTAGGGGGAGTGGTTAGTAGGGTAGGTACCACGAGTCATTTTGGATCAGGCCATTTTGGTGAGGGATACTAAGAGGAAACAAGTACAAAGTCTTTAGGATCAGTTGGTAGCAAAGAGGCAGAGGGATGAGTAGGAGAGGGTTAGGGAAAACAACCTGCTGGTGGAGTTAGACTAGGCGAGGGAGGAGGAAGATGCCTTGAGGAGTTATTTGGAGGCTTCTATCTCTGAGAAAGATATTTTTAGGATAGATGTCGAGACTGAACTAGCTTTGAACTTTTCTTTGTACTCATTAGTAGTAGTCATCTCATCTCTTAGATTTATGATCTGCCTTTCAAGTTCTTGCCCATCATTCTTTGTTTGCACCAATTCAAGCTTAAACTTATCATTCTCATATGTCAATCGGCAAAACTCATTGTATCTGTCCTTAAATGATTGAGTCAAGGTGTCTTCATTCTTCTTCTGGTCTTCAATCTCCTTAGTCAACTTCATGACAATAGATTGCATCTCATTCTTCAAAACTTCATTCTCCTTGGCCAACTTCTAGCATTCATCGGTCTTATCTTGTAGTATTCGATTGTCAACACTATGTTCTTCTTTCTACTCCAGCTTATCCATCAACTCCTTTCTCTTTTCTCTTGAAGTGTTCAATTAATCTTTCAATGTCTTAATGAAGTCTTCAGCTGCATTCAGATTTCCTTACAGGATACTCTTTTCCTACATCATTGCATCAAGGTCTTCAAGTGCCACACTAGGCTATCTCTGCAAACCAGAGTCCATTGATTCAATCTTCCTGATCTTCCTCAAGCTGTTAGGCCCCTTCCAAGGAACAAGGCTCTGATACTAATTGTTGGAATCAATGAACACTAAGAGGGGGGGTGAATTAGTGTATTTGAATTTACAAATTTATAAAACTAATTATTTAACCACCGGATGCAAAGAACAAAAACTATAATGCAAAAACACAAAGAAAATAACAACACAACCATAACATCAGAATTTTTATGTGGAAACCCAGAAAGGGAAAAACCACAGTGGGATTGAGTACCCACAATATTATTGTACTATGGCCAGTAGTAAAATAATATTACAAAAGTGGAATGCACTTGCATTCAAGCACACTACCTAGAGCTCACTGCTCAATTACAAAATAGGTTTGCAAGCTCAGAGGACTCGTTGTCCTACAAATGAGATATAGAAGCAAATACAATGTCTAAACTAGAATATAGAATCTATAAATGCCAAGTACAAGTTCTGGTTAGGCTCAAGAATGATCCGATGTCACTACTCTGAAAAAATGCTTTGTTCTGCTCTACTACCATGTAACGGATCTTGAAAGCTCAAGATACACACGTGAAACAACACTCAATGGATTCCAAAACAATCTTGCATACTCTCTCTCTAAAAAACATCATTCAAGTCAATCTTATATTTCTACATCATCAAAATTGATCTTCATCAAGTTGGCTTCACAAAACTACAAAATCATGTCGGCTCAATCCTTCTATAAATTCTTATTCTAGACTAAAACATATGATCACACACTTCCCATAGGTCAGCCCAATTACCTCAAACTCATCAACATCCACTAGAATCACCTCAAGGAATCCAAACCATATGTTACACCATCAAACATAATGATAACTATGTGCTTCCTTCAATACCGGATATCAGACCAAGAAAAATGTTCTAGAATCAACATCAAAGGCTAGAAATTCCTGATAAGCTACCTCACACATCCAATCAACTATTCCAATCACCACAACCAAAAGTGCATCACTCGACATGAATAATGCTTACCAAATCTATACATTGTCTTCCACCGACTAGACTTATGCTTCATGAATAACCAAACTTAAGGCTTCGGCTAATCCCAATCTCCATATACCGGGTAGGATTACTAGGCTGAGTTTCCATCAATGACAACCCCTAATTAATCTCCATGTATCTAACATCATCAATCTCCACCGGAGCATCACTGGAACAGTGTCTTTTACCAACATTATTATGGACTATTTATGGACTTTATTTTAGATATGTAATGGATGGTTGATGATTTATTGCTTATGATTATGATGATCCATATGTGCTTATGTGTTTGTGATGAAGGATGTATTCTTATGTGATGTGTACTCATATTTATGATGTTTCTAACATGTTGTGGATGCATATGATTTATGTGATTATGTGATATGAAAGGGTTATGTCTAACATATGATGTATGCAAGATGGGATTACGACCTAGGGTGTGATTTTATATGAAATGTAGTAATGAAATGGGTATTTATGTATACAATGCTTATAATGATGTGTAAAATATAATGGATGAGCTTAATAGAACTCTTTACTTCAAATCATGCCTTTATTATACTTGAGTTGAAATATATCTCATAATATATTTGTTATTGATCCTAATGAGGTGAGATGAAATGTAAATGAATGCAATGAATGCAAGAAAAAGATAATACAAATGTTAATGCAACTAAAATGAAAATGATGCTTAAAATGATAATAAAACTAAAATAATTTTTTTTTTTAATGTAACTAAAATGATTATGATAATGGATGTGATGAAGATGCAACTAAAATGATTATGAAATGATTATGAAAATGATAATGTAATGAGAATGATGATAATAAGATGCAACTATATGATATGCACAATTTTTATAATGGGATAACCATAATACAATGACAGGGGACCAGATAAAAGAAAGGAAGGGGAAACGTGAATAAATTGAAGTCTCCAAGATAAGGGGATGAAATGGAAAATTAAAAAGGGTGGGTAGTTGATTTGTTGTTTCATAGATGTGGAGAGAAAACCTAGTTTAATATTGTCAAGGAGGATCTAAATCATTGATTATAGTCCAATTTGGATGTTGTGGATATCCAAGGTGTGGACTAGACTCTCAAACAATAGGTATCTCAATGCACACAAGATCACAAATATCATTATAATGTAAATGCAAGACTGGGAGATCATATAAGAGAAACCCTCAAACATTCCATACCACAAAATGATGCCCAAATATACACCAACCTAGGACACATCAAGATATAGGATGATCAAGGTAGCTCTAGATAAGAGTAGTCATAAGACACAAAGATGCAAATCAAAGAGAAAGTACCAAATCATGCAAACAAAATACACATGGCCAACTGACATCTCTTTCCAAGAGCATCACTAGGACTAGGATGATTGTGCTAGGCAAGGGAAGGATACATCTCGATGGGAAAAAGGTAACTAATAGGACTAAGTAGGCAATAGAGTATATGGCATGGGAAAGTGAATGCAGATAGGAAACTTCATTTTCTCAATGATCTAAGAGAAAAATATTGGCTTTAGGGATCTTGTGAGATAAAGAAAAATCGAACACCCCTTGGGAAGTTAAACTAGTTCAATTAGTTTATATACTTGCACCAAGAGCCTCATTGGTATGTGGGTCTTTTGATCTCGATTTATTTGTTTTGATCATCACATTTTCCTGGGTACAGATATGTTAAGGTATAAGTTTTTCTAGAACTTTCCAAAGAGATAATTTTCTAGAAACAAGAAATAGCTAGCTATCCAAGAAAAAGGGCTTTATGGTTTTAGAATTCTCTAGAATTCTAGAAGCTTCTAAGCTCAGCTATAAATATGAAGATGTGAAATGCAATGAAATGTATTGTGGTTGTATGTTGTTGGATTGAATTTAATAAAAGCTAGATTATTCAATCACTTCTTTTTGATTTAGTGCTCTCTTTGCCTAGTTTTATAATTATATTTTGGGCCTAATTTAACAACCTTATGAAGCATTAATTAAATAGCATCTTTAGTTCATCCATTGATAATGAAATTTTTTCTTTAGTGTGTCAAATTATGATGATTTATTAAGATTTAATTGTGTTTTAATTCAAAGTCACTGAACCATATTCCATTAATAGTGGTTAAAACATATCGATCTATCATGAACATGTATGATTCACATAACATTTATTATATCTGAATAATATTCACATAAATGAAATAATATAACCTCTCAATATAAACTCTAATAAAGGTCATGCTATCATTACCTTCATTTTATTTCTCTCCATAAAAAAAGTTCAGAACACCCATATTGGCATATTGTCAAATGCATCACAACATTGCTTTGCGAAATAACCATACCCGAGTTTCTCTGCTTTGATAAAAAAATTTAATATTCAAATCTCCGGTTGATGGCCTGATGCGCAAACTTCATTTTATAAGATTCAAGACAGTGGACATTTCAACCTAATATTCTAGATCAAAATTTTGTCAGATGACATTTCAACCTAAGATTTTGTTAATGGTGGCTCATTCATAGTCAACACTAACACTATCTTGGTCGACATGCCTCTAATTAAGTATAACCGAAATATTGTTTTATTGAAATGATAATGCTATAATGAGGGGTGGGTATTGACCTATAAATTGGATTATTTGTAGTTGATCTTCTTGTTGTCAACAAAATAATTGAATTAATTTTTTATTTTATAAATATTCTTATTATCATTAAATTTTATTAAGGTTTAAAAGTTAAATTTGTCTATTCTAATTGTATTGTTTATAAAGTAAGATTATAGATTTTTTAGTAAATATATTGTTCTTTTTTTTTTCATTTTTTTTGTTTTTGGTAAGTTCTATCTGGAGTGGGGATAGCATCCTCTATTAATATTTTTAAAAACATATATAAATAGAAATACCACCCGCGTAGTTACAAAATATGGGTGTATGGACATAGACTAAAAGCTTTAAATCCTTCCTATGGAAAGACAACTTCAGTAATTGGTAGGCAGATGACAGTTGCAGTGGCCACATACATCAATTGCTAGATAGATATAACTTAGAAACCTAAGAGTAGGTAAAACCATATCCATATAGGACACATTAATCATCTCCCTAGATAGCCTAGAATATGAGGGCCGCATATTTTCCCAGATTGATGATGATTGCAATGGAGTTTTCTGAGAACTACCATTCCTTGGAGTTTGTTAATCTTCTAAATGGGGCCATGTTTCCATTCAGTGCAACACACCGAAATACCTCCTAGGCATCCTCCCTTAATATCTTCATTCACTCCTTTTCCGCAGCCTTCTCGATCCTCCATTCCTTGGCCTTGCGTCTTTTGTTGTCCTCAGAGTCTGAGCTCCCTTTCACACTCGACTCGTTTGTTTCCTCACCAGAATCTGAGGGAAAATAGTATTCGGGCTAGAAATATGTTTTAAGAATACTTTCCATCACCTCTTCTTCAAGGCTGAGGATTGCGTTGGCAACTAAGTTTCCATTAAATGACTTGATAAAGTCATTTAGCAGTTCAACGGACCGCTCCCTTGAGTCAATAATGCCCACCAATGGTAGAATAACATCCTCATAAATGAAGGCATCACACCAATGTCTATCGAAGTTCAAAGTAATGCCCACCAACCCTTGTATAGTATCATACACATAATCCTCAGTAACAAACAAGTCTCTGAGCTAGGCACCAAGATTTTTTTCATAGTTGACACAACTTATATCTCCAAGATGTGCCATTAATTACCTATTTTGGTTCAAACAACTTAGAGTGGAGGGTGAAGACCTTTATAACTCCGTATATGTCTAGATGTTTCCTTCACATATTCCAGTTACACAGTGTCTTTGAGAAAGTCGTCAAATCTAGTTAGAGATAATGATACGTTTATGCCATCAATATAGAAGTATTGGAATTTACACTATTCCTTATTTTTGCCAATATTAGGATTGGAAAGATAGATTCATCTTGCCAAGGTACTACGAACTAGGGCCAAAGTCTTATCTTGTGCCACCTATACCCAAAGTTCTAGTGTTCTTACCTCAACCATACAATTAGTATCCAATTCCTTCGCATGAAGAATCCTGTATGATTTTATTGATTATATCTTCACTCACAGAATGCCGATCAAAGGTGATCATGCCGTCTCTGATCACAACTCCCAAGTTTCCAAGATAATCTATCATTTGATTTCCTTTACGGAATACATGGTTAATTTCAAAAGTGCCAATCTTTTCCAAGAGATAATTTAAGTGGGGGAGCCATTTTCTTAGCTTCTAGCATTGGAAATTTGACTTAATGATTTTGTTTATGATGAATTGAGAATCTCCCTCAATGATTATTCTCGAGATACAATTATGCACACATAGATTTAATCTAGCCTCTAAAGCTTTGATCTCTGCCTCATTGTTAGTGGAAAATCCTAATCCACCATAGACCCCATAGATAGGGTCACCAATATTGTTTCTTATAATGGAACCAAAGCCAGAGTGTCCAGGGTTCCCTTTACTTGCTTCGTCAAAGCTAAGTTTCAACCAATCCATTGGCGGGGCCTTACATCTGATATTTTTCCTATCAATTTTTGCCCTGGTGGATGTGAGTATGAGTTTGGGGTCTTTGAGGAGCCAAAATTTTTCTATCCTATGGTCCCAATCGTTATAGTTATTAATTTTTCTCTTAGCAGTTTTCCCATTTATCACTTCTTCTACTGCACTTTTGATGTTATCAATTATTTTATTAACTGAAAGCAGAGCCTCTTTGAAGATCCTCCTATTCCTTTCTTTCCAAATTTTCCAAACAATCATTAAAGTTCTGACTATCTAGAGATCACTCCATCTCGAAGAGAGGGTACAAGGCCATGTAATAAGGAAGTCCTTGAGTAGCTCGCACCTAATAATCTTAAGATTGGTTTTTATCAAAAAACCAATTCCAACAAGCCTTTACTAGAGGACAACTGAAGAGTAAATGATTGGTAGTTTCTTTGTCTGCTCTGCACATGACACACATATTGGGTCCTAAGATACTAATCATTTTTAGTTTGTCCCCTGTGAGGATCCTATTATGTAGTGCTATCCAGAGAAAGGCCCCTACTTTAGGAAGAAGCTTGTTGCTCCAACATAACTTATTTGGCCAATCCAAACACATACCTCTTTGTGTATGCACCTCATATCCTAATTTGACACTATATTCCCTTGATTTGGAGGCGCACCAGAATATCTTGTCTTCCTCATGTGATACCAGGATACTCCTACTTTTCAGTACTTCCCATAATCTGTCACATAGTATCAGATTGCCAATGTTTACATGTTTCCACACTCTCTTCCCATCCCTGTTCCTATTCAGCTCGAAGTAGTTCTTGACAAACAATCCATAAGTGGATTCAACAAGATTAATCCATTCATTGTCACTAATTATCTTCGATAGTGTGGGTGCACCATCCCATGAGTCCCACCAGAATTTTGTAGATCTGTCATTGCCAACTTGCCATGAAATATGATCTGTTATTATAAATCTTCTATCCCATAGAAAGTTCCAGGTGGCAGATCCTCTTTCTGAGTTTTCCAATGTGAGGATTTTGTTTGGGTTCTCAGAATCCAAGTGTTTTTTCTTGAATATTTTGCACCAAAGTTTATGCGGTTCTCTGTACATTTTCCAAGTTAGTTTAGCTCCCAAAGCAATACTTTGTAGTTCCATTTTCCTTAATCCCGCCCCTCCCTCTTCTTTCAAAAGACACATAGTGTCCCAATTAATTAGTGGTATCTTCTTTGTATCTTTGGCTCCTTCCCATACAAATTTTCTTAGTAAGTTGTCCATACTCTCTACAACAATAGACGACACCTTAAAACAAGTCATACTATAGATGGGTATGACCGAGAGAATTTATTTGATCATGATCAATCTGCCTGCTTGTGTTAACCATCTATTCCTCTGCAGTTCTGATTTACTTGTACAAGATTTTATCACATTATCCCAAATATGTGGTTGTCTGCCACCTTTATCAATTCGAACCCCAAGATACTTAATTGGGAGTTCTAAAACAGTGATTCCAAAAAGGCTTGCAATTCTTATTTGTGTCTGTTTATTGGTGTTGAAGAAAAATATCAGTGATTTGTGATTATTCATCAGTTGCCTGGGTTTCTCAGAATAGATCTTCAACATACTCATAATGTTCTTGGCTTCATCCAATGAAGCTTCCTTTAAGATCACAGTATCATCAACAAATTGGGAGTGGGTGATGGCATTCAACTGACTATGCACTTTAATCCCTTTCCAGAAGTTATATGTATGTCTTTTTTGAATTAATTTCCCTAGGACTTCTGCCATTAATACAAATAGAGCAAGGGATAAAGGGTCTTCTTGATGCAGGCCATTAGTGGCACCAAAGAAACTGCATGCATTTCCATTGACAATAAGGGAAAAATTAATAGTAGAGATACAAAATTTAATGCATTCGATCCATTTTTTGGAAAACCCAATCTTTCTAGAACCCCTATTAAGAAGTTCCAGACCGCCCGATCATAAGCTTTACCAAGATCAAGTTTAATGATCATACCTTTCTATTTCTCTTTGCAGATTGAATGGATGACTTTAGACACCAAAATGATGCTGTCAGCAATCTCCCTGTCGGGGGTGAAGCCATTTTGGTTCTCTAATATTAACTTGGGTAGCAGTTTCTTGAGTCACTCCGCCATGGCTTTGGATATAATTTTTTAGATTGTGTTGCATAGAGAGATAGGTTGATAGTCCTTCATTGTGTCACAATCCTGCTCCTTGGGAATCAAGGATATTAGAGTGTGATTGATTTCTTTGACAAATCTCTATTTCTTCCTGAACTCCTCAACCACCAACCAAATATCTTGTCCCACAAAATCCCAGCAATTATGAAAGAACTCGACAGTCATACCATTGGGACCGGGTGCTTTATGAGGGTGTATGGAAAAAGTAGCACATTTTATTTCCTCCAAACTGTATGGGGCTTGCAACATTTCACAATCTTCATTGGTGATTAGTGGTTTGATGACCTCATCAATTAGGGTATAAGTGCAATTGTTATCGGGATTACCATTTCCCAAAAGATCAGTAAAATAATCGATAGCAGATTTCTCAATATCTTTCACCGATGTTTTTAAATTGCCATTGTCATCCTTGATGGAGCAAATTTTGTTGATAATTCTTCTGGCTTTGGAGGAGGCATGAAAAAATTTGATGTGCAGGTCCCCATCAGCAATCCATAATTCCCTTGATTTATCTTTCCAATATATTTCTTCCCTTTTGAGAATCTCCAAATACTGCTCTTTTAGTAGTTTCTCAGACTCATAATCACTGTTTGTCATGCCTAATGTCATAATCCAATTGCTAATGCCCTCTATTTCTGTCTCAATCTTATTCTTTTCCGCAAAGATGTCTCTAAAGGAAAATTTGTTCTAGGTTTAAAGTTTGTTTTTCAGAAAATGAATTCATTTTGTGAACCGGAAGCTTGGGGAACCAGAGAAGATATCCCCTTCTAACCACCACTTCCTAATATTTTACTTGAAATTTGGATCTTGCCACCACATGCTTAAGAACTTGAAGTAGTTCTTCTGACAAGGGTTATCATGATCAATTGAGAGGGAAATAGGAAAATGATCCAATCCAGTTTGACCAAGTAAATTTCCCATTTTTGGGAATGATGTCAACCAATTTGCAGTTTGAAACAAAATCCTAAAAATCATCCATAACTTTGGTGGATTTCTTTATACCACCCTCCTTGTCATCAATGTCCAGAATGGCGTTAAAGTCACCATCCATTATTACCTTATCCGCTTCTAACTAATTAACTTGTAGGGTAATCTCAGTCAAGACTTTTAGCTTCTCCTCTGGTTTGATTGGCCCATAAACATTAAACAAAGGAAAATGAATGTTTGCTCTTTTACAATGGATAACACAAACCATCCAATGATCATATGAAGCGATTCGATTAACCTCTATAAGAGACGGATTCCACAACAATTCTAGGCTACCAATTGTTCCCCTGGCATCCTAGAAAATTCCTTCCCATTTGTAATAGTATTTTACAAATTCTACAACCTTCTCTCCATTAACCTTAGTCTCTTGTAAAATTATCAACTCGGAGTCTATCTTGGTCAAGGATATTTTGACCAAGTGTTTTTTGTTAGGGGCAGAAAGGCCCCTAACATTTAATGGGGTGATCTTCATCTTTCACCAAAGGAGGGGTTTCCTCCCTTGGATGCTTTCAGGTAATTCAAAACATTGACGAGCCCTTTTTCATTTGCTCTTTGTTCTTTGACTAACCTATTTCTCTTCCTACCTCTCAAACCTTTAGATCTACCCAGGATTGTGTTGGCAAATTGGCTAATGCATCTAGGATCTAGTGTATCCATGTCATCCATTTCCTTAGACGGATCCGAAGTCTCCGAGATAGTGTCCTCTGCACCATACATGATAGTATCCGTGTTACCTTGTTCCTTCTATATCATATCTTTTAAGGAGGTACCTTCGTTTGGCATAGCCGTAATGTTTGGAATGATGTTTTCAGCCCTATTGATGTTCTGAGATACATTCTGCTGGGGATTATTATCATTCCTCTGTTGTATTGGGGATTTGGTATCTTCTTTAGGAGATTCCAACATTAATTGTGTGATATCCACCTTTTTCCTCCACTCCTGCGTGGGTTTCTTCTACGGCCCGTCATAAGCTTTTCTCACAAATATTCTGCATTTGTCGGTTTGGTGAAATTTGCTTCCACATTTGTTTCATACCCTAATTTCTTTTTCTACCTCAATTTGTTGGTTCAATTCTCCGTCCGATGTTAGGAGTGTAACAGACTCTGGAATTTTCATAATGACCGCAATTTTCAGTCTTGCGTATGTGTATAGATCCTTTTCTATAATTTCCTCATCAATTTCGAGTAACGTTCCAAGGGTTTGGCCAATTTTCTCCAGGCTTGATTCGCCCCAGTATTCAATTGGAAGATTAAATAGTTGAATCCAGATAGGTTTTTCGTAGACCGCCAGTGGTAATGGATCAAAGTTTGGAGCCCAAGGTTGTATGTATAACAGATGATTATCCATATACCATGTTTTCTTTCCGAGGATGTGATCTCTTTCTGAATCTTCTCAGGATACAGCGACAAAAAAACCCTTTGGGATGAACTTTATTACGATGTGTCTCCCCCAATTCATGTCAATCCAAGCGCGTATAGTTTTCCTAGACATTTTCGAGCCTACAAATCTGGCGATGACCGCATGGTTTTCGAAGATGAATCTTTCTTCTTCGACATGTTCATTCAGGTCAATTTTGATTTTAGGGTTCAGATTCTTGGTGTTTCTGTCCCCATGGATTCTATTATCGCTGGGTCGTTGAGCGGTCATTTCCGCCTTGAAGTCATCCTGCACCTGTTTCTGGTCTTCCTATTCTACTTCTAGAATTTTCCATTTGACTGGGTTTCGCAGATGTTTCTCGCGTCCACATTTCTCCTCTTTGCAATTGACCTTCTGATTTTCGTGAGTCGCCTGCTCTTTTTCTCGCGCCTGCTCTTTTTCGCTACCAATGTTTTCCCAATGTTTTGAGTAAATATATTGTATGTTATTATGTAAAATTATTTTTTCTGATATTCTTTCACATATAAAAGTGATCGTGCATGATATTTTTGTCAACTCTTACTAAAATTTTAAGAAGAAAATAAGATTAAATGATGCAAATAATGCTATGTATGAAGTGATTGGTCGATTCGTAAGCTCACTTTGCTCAGTTCTGAACTTCCAATTTAAATTTCATTGATTTATATCTCTTTCTGCATTGTTCTTATCCATACATATTGTCCCTGATAACTTTTCAAGTGATTCAACTTAAGATAGAACTAAAACAATTTATTTTTTTTTCCTCACGTTTTTATTAATCAAATTTTTATTATTTATATTGAAGCTTACAGCTTGAATTTCAGACCAATCATTTTATTTCTACTTCTTGATTTGATTATGACAATTTCTATCAAAAACCTTTTTTAAGGAAGAGTTTGGTGGATCAGCATCAATCTGTCATGGCTATCCTCGTCAATTGGCATTTATAAACCATTAAAAATCTTCTTTGTAAATATACAATCCATGCAAGATTCCTCTTACTAGATATACTATAGCATCGCCATTAGAGTAGTTATAAATAGAGTGTTTCTAATTGACTTTTAACTTGAAGTATTCTTCACGTCAAATTTTCTAGGCAATAATTCAGCATTAAATACATTATAATAAGATTCAAGCTAAGAATAGGTCGTTGATAATCCTGTAATTCATTCTTATATATGGAGTTTGAGAGCTTAATAATGCAGTTTAAACTTGTACACAACAATTATGGGGTGTTCTAACCTTTCTTTCTGTTCTATGATGCTCCTTATTCTTCTTTTATTTCTTGCAATAACGAGCAGTGGGTATTGGCTTGTAAATTGGATTATTTGTAGGTGATCTTCTTGTTGTCAACAAAATATTCAATTTAAATTTTAGTTTAGAAATTTAATTATTATCATTGAATTTTATTACAGAGAGTTGGTAAATATATTTTATGTTTCAATGTAAAATTGTTTTATTTGATATTCTTTTATTTTTAAAAGTGATTGTGCATAATATTTTGTCTAATGTTATTTTGGAGACGTTAATTCTTACCAAAATCTTGAAAGAGAAAATAAGAAGCAATCTGGAGCTCAAGATGCAAATAATTAATATCCAATCTTAAGTTGCAGCTCTTGCAAATCATTGTAAGGATTTTTTTCTTAATGTTCTTAATATTATTAGGTAAGAGTTGGTGTTGTCTAATCTCAGATAAAATTGATATTATTTATCATTGTAATATGTATTCATCCTTAGAACTATTTCTTTCAGTAGTTATAAGTTTTTCAGTCTTATTTAGCCTATTTGTGATGGTTTGTTCTACATGTAATCAATCTTGAAATTGTTGCTTTTAGACTACTAAGATTGGAAGCACTTCCATCAAGGTGTCCTGAATTCTTACTATCATATATTTTTGTTACATTATTAATAGACACATTTTTTTAATAAATTTTTTTCTACATTATGAAAAATTCACTTCTATACTTGATTTCTAATACAAGTTTGCTATAAAGTACATAAATGAATATAACAACCTAAAAAAAATATCAAAATATCATTAACCATCTATTGGTTTCAACGTGGTCAACTTGCATATAAGATGATTGAAAACATATTTAGCAAATGAAGAATATAAATAACAGCACAAGAATGTACAGAGATTTAAAATTATCTTAATTAAAAGAAAATTCTCTTATTTTTGTAGATGTTTTGAAATCGCTAGATATGTTCATATTAATCAAATGGATTGTCCAGTATTCTCTTTTTTCTGCATTACTATTATATAACTTCGAAATCGTTAAAAAAATTGAAAACTGTAAAGCTCCAAAGAAATTGATAAAAAGCCCAATTTCAGAAATCAGTGCTGGATTTCTCCTTACGTAATTTATGAATAAAAATTATCTGAAATAAAGTTTTTGATACTACTATAAACAATGCTCTATATTATGAGGTAGCGGGGTTTATCCAACACTAACCACATAATATTATATGGGTTATTAATAATGATAAACACGAATAGTAGTCACAGGTTTGAGTATGGTATCCAGAGTAATTCTAGTTCGCGCAGAGCTGGGATTCTATGTGGTGGAAAAATTGAAGAATTATGAAGTAGAATAGATTGGATTAGAGGGGAATCTATGTAAGAGGAACAGGAGTTGGAGTTGTAGGGGAGTAGACCAACATGCCATCTATGCATTTCACCACTTCTTTATTTCTCTTTTCCCACCAGTTAGAAGGGATTTGGAGGCTTTCAATCAATAAGTCAGAGAGTTTGTTAACTAGAGCTGGATCTTTTCCCGAGGGTTTAAAGGGTAGCTTGTTATTTCCTTGAAAGCCATCAAGTGCATGCATTAGAATGAAAACTTGCATCTTAGGAGTCAAAAGATGTAAAAGTTGCATTTTTGGATGATGGTGTTGCAAAGTTGGTTGAACCAACTGAACCAATAGCATATAAGCCAAAAAAAAATTCATCGTACGGGATAGAGGATTGGGAATGCAAGAGATTTTTTTTGGTTTTTGAAACAATCTTGTTTTCTTCACCGCTTCACAGTTTATTGAGTTTTTCATTGCTTTGTAAAGTCCAGTACAGACTTGATTGTACAAACTCATTGTAGGGCATGAGTGTTGATTGAATTTACTTTCCAATAAGCTTGATTTGTAGGATTGACTGTCCTTAGTTGAAGAGATATATTCCATACTTTGCAACTAGGTGTAAAACCCTTGCAAGTAGGGTTTAAGAGCAAAAATGGTTGTAACCTAAGCATTCATTGATGCAACCTATTGAAATCAAAAGGAATGCTAGGTTAGGGTCTGTACATAGGTTAATAATAGGTTTCATAGTTTTGCACGACCTTATGGAGGAGAGACAATGAAGCCCTAGGCTCACCGCTGGGAGTTGATGAGTTAGGACAGCAGAAGATGTGCACATTTTGAGCACATGTGGATTGGTGGAAGACAAAACGTCAAATGGTTGGAAATCCCTCTAAGTGCCCTTTAAGAATCCTAAATTTTTTTGAGCAGGTGTTTTGACTGGTGAAGGGTTTTACAACCATCTTTCCAAGTTACCCGGGTAGGCCTAAACCCTTAAAATTAGTGCATTATTGGAAACCATAGGTGTACATATAACCCAAATGCACATTTCTATTATTGTCTGTAACTAAAAAAAGGGTACTCAAATATATAATTTCTTTCTAGCCTTGTTTGGGAAGTTTGCAAACTAAGTCCCTAAAACCACCAATGGAGGGCTAATTCAATTAGGCCTATTTGAGCCCGTTAGAGACCAAGAAAGGATAGGAAACCATGACGATGGGTTTGGTGATACTAAAAGCCTCAAAATACTTCAAAGACACCATGCAGATATATTTTGAGTCCATGGAATGGGGTTGGAGTGTTGTGATCCTTGTCGGAGTTGTTGGAGCCTAGAAGTGGTGTGTGTAGTTTGAGGTGGCAACCTCAATAGGAAGAGTTGATTGTCTAAGACCAGTGGCTACACCTTGTAGGAAAGCCAAAGTTGGTTCAGACCTTGGAGGTCTCAAAATAAAAACCCCCTACTAAGTGCCATTGAATCGGCTTGAGTAGTTGAAGGGTTGAGTAAGACAAGTCAATCCAGAAGGTGAGTTGTATCAAGCTCCAAGACTCTCTGCATCAATTGTTTTTGGTCAAAGTTTTGAATTATTCTAAGATGACCATCCTCTTTCCAATTTAAAAAAAATAGAAAGGTGGGCCCCTACATGATGTTGTGTAGGTTGAAGATGACTAGGCATCCTAGCTTTACGAGCTCCCTCTCCAGTTGACCAGTTGATGTCGATTATGACTTGGATCCGAACTTTCCCGATGTGGATGTGAAAGCTACAGATGGAGTTGGCATATGGATATGGGGAAATATTGTCTTCATTAGAAAGATAGGCAAAGCCTTATATTTTTGCACGACCTTTACAAGAAATGATTGCACTTCGTTCCACACATGTAAGAAATTTAATTTGAGTAAAGTTAGAAAAGATAAGATTAAAAGAAATTCTTCAAGAAGAAGTTTGAAATTACAGAAAAGTAGTTGGTTGTCCAGTCATTCTCACAATTTTTTGATGTTCTTTGTTCATCCTATTCTCAACATTGGGGGCTGTATCAAGTGCACTAAACCTTGCAATTGCACGGGGCTACTAGACAAATAGGAAATCTGGGAGCTTTTCCTAATGGCTGGCTTCACTCCCTTCTGCTTAGCATTTAAAGGTTATAACAAGGAGCTTTCTACTAGATTTTGCAACTCATGGCAGAATGGCGTGGTCACAATCGGGAGAATTTATTTTCCAGTGACTTCAGAGTACATTGCAGAGGTGACGAGCTTACAGAATGAAGGGGATTTTGAGTTGAAAGGAAAAGCTCGGGAGATTATAAAGGGTTCATGAAGCGGTTCTTTGAAAAGGGCGAGAAACTGGTGCCATTCTAGAATGGGTATGACTGCTCTGCTTTACCCAAACCTTTCCCTATTGTTAGTTAGTATGTCATGATATATTTTATCTTACAGGGTAGATATCCTACTATGCATGGCTCTCATTTCCCTATCTTGAATCACATTAGGCACCATGAGAAAATTAATATGCCTTTCTTCGTATTCTTCTTGTTGTAAATGTGCATTCAAAATGGTGCTAACCCCTTTCTTCATTAGGGTCTGATATATCTGTTGTATAAGTTTGTTGTGGAACACTCTCCTTTCATTAGCTGTCTTGTCTCTATGTCTGGTAGTGATTATGAACATGTATGATTCACATATTTCATGAACATATATGATTCCCACATCACTTATTATATCTAAAAAATGTTCACGTAATGAAATAATAGAACCTCTCAATACAAACTCTAGTAAAGGCCATGCTATCATTGCCTTCATTTGATTTCTCTCCATAAATAAAGTTTAGAGCACCCATATTGGCATATTGTCAAATGCATCGCAGAATTGCTTTGCGAAATAACCATACCAAAGTTTCTTTGCTTTGACAAATATAGTTAAAATTCAAA
Source organism: Cryptomeria japonica (assembly GCF_030272615.1). NCBI lineage: Eukaryota > Viridiplantae > Streptophyta > Pinopsida > Cupressales > Cupressaceae > Cryptomeria > Cryptomeria japonica. Next base: position 60,125,110 of record NC_081413.1, on the reverse strand, counting down.
TCTCTGGTTAATGGCCTGATGCGCAAACTTGATTTTATAAGATTCACAACAGTGGACACTTCAACCTAATATTCTAGATCAAAATTTCATCAAATGACATTTCAACCTAAGATTTCATTAATGGTGGCTCATTCATAGTCAACACTAACACTATCCCGGTCGACACGGCCGTAATTAAGTATAACTGGAATATTGTTTTATTGAAATGATAATTCTATAATGAGGGGTGGGTATTGACTTGTAAATTGGATTATTTGTAGTTGATCTTCTTGTTGTCAACAAAATAATCATGTTATTAATCAAATTTTTATTATTTATATTGAAGCTTGAATTTTAGACCAAGCATGTTATTTCTGCTTCTTGATTTGATTATGATGAGTTCTATTAAAAACATTTTTTAAGGAAGAGGTTGGTGGATCAGCATCATTCTTTCATTGTCTATCCTCGTCAATTGGCATTTATAAACCATTTAAAATCTTCTTTGTAAATAGACAATACATGCAAGATTCCTCTTACTGGATATACTATAGCATCACCATTAGAGTAGTTATAAATAGAGTGTTTCTAATTGACTTTTAACTTGAAGTATTCTTCACATCAAAATTTATAGGCAATAGTGCAGAATTAAATACATTAAAATAAGATTCAAGATAAGAATATGTCGTTGATAATCCTATAATTCACTCTTATATATGGATTTTGAGAATCCTGGAATTCATTTAATTTTATTACAGAGAGTCTGGTAAATATATTGTATGTTTCAATGTAAAATTGTTTTATTTGATATTCTTTTATTTATAAAAGTGATTGTGCATAATATTTTGTCTAATGTTATTTTGGAGACGTCAATTCTTACCAAAATCTTGAGAAAGAAAATAAGAAGCAACGTGGAGCTCAAGATGCAAATATACATAGCCATTATCATGTGTTGCATCACCAGAACTATAATTTTATTGCTTACATTAAATAATATTTACATCTCTGTTTTACAGAGAAATTAAAAAGCATATAGAAACTTCTATAAAAATCATCATTCAGTCTTTTGCATGATCGATGAAATTAACTTCTTTGCATGACTGGCAAGCTAGTAGCTAAACGGTGGAACTAAATGTTCATGGTGGCAGACGGAGTTAAATGGTGGATCCTACATGCTCAAAGTGGAATTGGGATTTAACAGTGGAACTGCCTAAGGTTGCGTGGTGGTAGAGCTTTCTTGCATGCGGGAGAATTACCGCATTCCAACTTTCCCCCTTAGATTCAACCACAAATGCTACTGCATGTACAATTACCTAACTGCTCTCTTCTTCGGTCTCAATCCATTCACTTGTCTCTAACGCAGTGTGTTGACTTCCTCAAATAGATTCAAACCAATTCTAGATCTTTTGATTTACATATCCAATTATTAATAATAGTGCAATACATTTGGATTTTCCCACTGCTGCGGCAAACTCTCAATATTTTGATTTTCAAATCTTTAAAATAACCATCTTGATCTTCCTGCTACTTCACTTTTGTCAAAATTACAATGGATCAAGGAGGGGGACAAGAACACTAAGTTCTTCTACCAATCCACTTTGAAGCATAAAAGCCGGAATAGAATAAGGAAACTCTTGAGAGAAGATGAATCCACAATCGAGAATGAAGATGTTATGGTTGCCTTGTTCATTGAATCTCTAAGTCTAAACAATCCCATGAACTAGGATGGCGGTTAGGACCGGAACAATCTTTTGGATGTCATCCTAGAGATTATTGGGGACACTGATCTTCTCCATCTTAATAAAACAGTGACTTTGCAGGAGGTGAAGACTGCTCTGTTTTCCGTTGCCTCTTATAAGTCCCCTCTCTTGGATGGGTTCCCCTCGACCTTCTTCCAAGATCTTTGGGATGTTGTGGGAAGTGACATCTTCAACGCTGCTAGAGACTTCTTCAGAATAGGTAAACTTCTTAAACAGATAAATGCTACTTTAATAGCTCTGATTCTGAAAAATGATAATGTTGTTTCCACTAAATCTTTTAGACCCATTAGTTTATGCAATACTATTTAAAAAACTATCTCTAAAGCGATGGTCAATAAAATGAAACCCCTATTAGATTAAATGATCTCTAGTAATTAGAAAGGCTTTGTGGAAGGAAGACATATTCTGGATGCACTCATTGTGGTACACGAACTCGTTCATTCTATGGAAAACAGCAAAAAACATGCTATGGTCTTAAAATTGTATATCTCCAAGGCTTATGATAGAGTGGCTTGGGACTTCCTTCTTCAAGTCCTTAGGAGATTAGGGTTTAAAGGTAGATTCTTAGGAATGATAGAACAATGTGTTTGTACCCAAAATTCTCTATTCTCCTAAATGGATGTCCTAAGGGATACTTCTCTTGTGAAAATAGTCTGAGATAGGGTGAGCCCCTCTCCCCCTATCTATTTATTATTGTTGCTAAAGTGTTGGGAAGAAATATAGAAAAACTAAGAAGAGAGGGATCCCTGAAAGGCTTCAAGGCCTCTTCCACCCTGAACCCCATTACTCACCAATAGTTTGTGCACGATATTATAATTCTTGGAGAAGCTTTTATCTTGGAGGCAAGGCAGTGGAAAAAAACCGTTGATAACTATGCTTCGATTTCGGGACAATATATAAACTTTGTTAAAACCAAACTATTCTTTACCAATACTGACTCTAGCCTTGAAGCTAAAATATCTTCTATCCTTCGCTGTCAAGCTGCTACCCTCACATGTTGCTATCTTTGGCTCTCGCTCATCTCCAAACACCTTTCTTTGAACTTTTGGAATGACTTTCTTGAAAGGTTACAAAATAAATTGGCTGGACGTAAAGGAAAGTTCCTTAGTATTGCAGGAAAATTACAAATTGTCAACTCTTGCTTGAAGAATATGTTGATATACTACCTATATATGTTCAAAATGTTGGGATTTGTTGCTAATAAGATAGAGAGGATTCAAAAAAGGTTTCTATGGGTTGGCACACAATAAATAAGTGGGTTGAATACCTACAATCCTATACCTTAACTATTAAACACAAGAAGGGTACAACAAAAAAGGTTGCTAATTCACTAAGTAGGAGAGTTATGACTATGCAGGAGATACAATTGCAAAGTGTGGGTTTGATTGAGTTAAAAGACCTCTACAAGGGTGATAAGGATTTTGCAAAGATATATAGTGTTTATTCTGATTTTTCTAACACCTCACATGTCTCTTATTCAGAATACATGATATAGGAGGATTTGTTATTCAAAGGTCATCTTATTTGCATACCTCAATGTTCTATGAGACAAAATATTATCCTAGAGAAGAATCAAGGAGGTCTAGAAGGTCATTTTGGCATTGATAAGACTTTGGAGCAGGTTGGTAGGTTTTACTATTGGCCCAAGTTGCAAACAGAAGTGAGAAGGTTTGTAGAGAAATGCACAATTTGCCAAAGAGAAAAATGATCATCAAGTAATGCAGGTCTATATCAACCCTTGGTCATACCTAAGAGGCCCTGGGAATGTTTGAGCATGAATTTTGTGTTGGGTTTGCCAAGAACTCCAAGGGGATTTGATAGTGTGTATGTGGTGGTAGATAGGTTTAGGAAAATGGCACATTTCATACATTGCAAGAGCACCAATGATGCCAACTATATAGCAGGCCTCTTCTTCAAGGAGATAGTTAGAATTCATGGTCTTCCAATCAACATTGTTAGTGATAGAGATGTGAAGTTTTTAAGCCACTTTTGGAGGACACTTTGGAGGAATTTGGGCACCAAGTTATCGTTTTCATTTGCCTATCATCCTCAATCAGATGGTCAAACAGAGGTAGTCAACATATCATTGGGTAACTTCCTAAGATGTCTTACAAAACAACATGGGCAGACTTGGGATTTAGTACTCGGACAGGCAGAATATGCATACAATGACTTAGTGAACCGAAGCACAGGTAAAAGTCCCTTTGAGATAGTGTATGGATTTCATCCTAGGGGCATATTAGAGCTCAGAGATCTCATTTATATGGCACCTAAGAGTGCACAAGTTGAGAACTTTGCTGAAGGTATTAAAGAAGTGCATGATAAGGTAAGGCAGACCTTACAACAAAAATCTGAGCAGTATAAGGTTCAAGCTGATAAAACAAGGAGGAATGTACAATTTAAAGTGGGAGAATTAGTGTTAGCATACTTAAGGAAGGAGAGACTTCCAAAAGGGTATCCTACCAAGCTAATGATGAAGAAGATTGGACCTCTCAAGGTGGTGCACAAATATGGACTGAATGCATATGAAGTTGAACTTCCTCACACCTTCGGTATATATCCTATCTTCAATGTATGTGATCTCTATCCATACAAGGGATAATGACAAACACATCAGTTGGACATCCCATCACAGGTTAATGAAGATTGGGTGAGTGATTTGCCACCAAGACAACTAGTCAAGTTGGACTGTATCTTGGACACAAAGGTAGTAAAGAAGACAAGGAAATGGGTCTACAAGCACTATCTTGTCAAGTGGGAAGGGCTGCCTGATTTAGATGCTATGTAGATGTCAGAATCAGATATACTTTAGCATGGAGTGGAGATTGCGGACCTCTTAACTCAAGGGACTTGAGTTCTTTGTCCCAGGGAAGTATGGTGTAGGTCACCTAACACTCCAAGCATGCAATTTTGTTTTCTTTCAAGTTTTATGTGTTGTCTTTATGGTGTAATAATGGACCAACCATCTAGGACTTAATAGAGCCATATTTGTGTTATCCAAGCTTTGGATTGTGTCATTTGTGTTCAGGATGTTGTCATCCTGAGAAGCTGAAATGCTAAGGTAGATCACAGTATTAGTACTCCAGATGATTGTTATCATGTAATTGGGGTCTATTGTATTGTTTTTAGGTCTTCTAGGGTATTTGAGGACCTTTATGAGCCTTGGAATGCATTAGAATGAAAAGTTAAATCTTAGGAGTCATAAGATGTAAAAAAAAATTAGCAACATTTTGCAATTTTTGCAAAAGTTGCATTTTTGGATGATGGTGTTGCAAAGTTGGTTGAACCAACTAAACCAACAACATATAATCCAAAAACACTTCATTGTACACATTGGAGGATTGGGAATGCAAGAGAAATTTTTTGGTTGATAGTTTATTGAGGTTTTCATTGCTTGGTATGGTCTTGTACAGACTTGATTGTACAAACTCATTGTAGGGAATGAATGTTGACTGAATTTACTTTCCAGTAAGCTTGATTTGTAGGATTGATTATCCTTAGTTGCAGAGATATCTTCCATTCTTTGCAACTAGGTGTAAAACCCTTGCAAGTAGGGTTTAAGAGATATATTTTGTTTTCTTGCAAGTTTTTTGTGTTGTCTTTAAAGTGTAATAATAGACCAACCATCTGGGACTCAGTAGAGCCATGGTTGTGTTGTCCAAGCTTTGGATTGTGTCTTTTGTGTTTAGGATGTTGTCAGCATAAGAAGTTGAAATGCTAAGGTAGATCACAGGAATAGTACTCCAGATGATTATTATCATGTAACTGGGGCCTATTGCATTTGTCAACCTTGGAATACATTAGAATGAAAACCTGCATCTTAGGAGTCAAAAGATGTAAAAGTTGTTGAGCAACATTTTATAGTTTTTGCAAAAGTTGCATTTTTGGATGATGGCGTTGCAAAGTTGGTTGAACCAACTGAACCAATAGCATATAAGCCAAAAAAAACTTCATTGAATGGGTTAGAGGATTGGGAATGTAAGAGAAAGTTTTTGGTTTTTGAAACAATCTTGTCTTCTTCACCGATTCACAATTTATTGAGTTTTTTATTGCCTTGTACGGTCCAGTACGAACTTGATTGTACAAACTCATTGCAGGGCATGAGTGTTGATTGAATTTACTTTCTAGTAAGCTTGATTTGTAGGATTGACTGTCCTTAGTTGAAGAGATATATTCCTTTCTTTGCAATTAGGTGTAAAACCCTTGCAAGTAGGGTTCAAGAGCAAAAATAGTTGTAACCAAAGAATTCATTGATGGCACCTATTGAAATCAAAAGGAATGCTAGGTTAGGGTCTATACATAGGTTTATAAACGGTTTCATTGTTTTGCAGGACCTTGTGGAGGAGAGACAATGAAGCCCTAGGCTCACCACTGGGAGTTGGTGTGTTAGGACGGCAGAAGATGTGCACATTTTGAGCACATGTTTTAACTAGTGAAGGGTTTTAGAACCATCTTTCCAAGTTACCTGGGTAGGCTAAACCCTAGGTGTACGGATAAACCAGATGCACATTTCTATTATTGTTTGTAACTCAAAAAAGGGTACTCATATATATAATTTCTTTCTGTCCTTGTTTGGGAAGTTTGCAAACTAAGTCCCTCAAACCACCAATGGAGGGCTAATTCAATTAGGCCTATTTGAGCCCGGTAGAGACCAAGAAAGGATAGGAAACCATGGCGATGGGTTTGGTGATACTAAAATCCTCAAAAGACTTCAAAGACACCATGCAGATGTATTTTGAGTCCACAAAATGACATTGGAGTGTTGTGATCCTTGCTGGAGTTGTTGGAGCCTAGGAGTGGTGTGTGTAGTTTGAGGTGGCAAGCTCAATAGGAAGAGTTGATTGTCTAAGACCAGTGGCTACACCTTGGAGGAAAGCCAAAGTTGGTTCAGACCTTGGAGGTCTCAAAAGAAAAACCCCCTACTCAGTGCCATTGCATGGGCTTGAGTAGTTGAAGGGTTGAGTAAGACAAGTCAATCCAGAGGGTGAGTGGTATCAAGCTCCAAGACTCTCTGCATCAATTGTTTTTGGTCAAAGTTTTGAATTATTCTAAGATGACCATCCTTTTTCCAATTTAAAAAAATAGAAAGGTGGGACCCTACATGATGTCGTGTAGGTTGAAGATGACTAGGCATCCTAGCTTTACGGGTTCCCTCTCCAGTTGAACAGTTGATGTGGATTGTGACTTGGATCTAAACTTTCCCGATGCGGATGTGAAAGCTATGGATGGAGTTGGCATATGGATACGGGGAAATATTGTCTTCATTAGAAAGATAGGGAAAGCCTTAGATTTTTGCATGACCTTTACAGGAAATGATTCCACTTCGTTCCACACATGTAAGAAATTTAATTTGAGTAAAGTTAAAGAAGATAAGATTAAAAGAAATTCTTCAAGAAGAAGCTTGAAAGTACAGAAAAGTAGGTGGTTGTCCAGTCATTGTCACAATTTTTTGATGTTCTTTGTTCATCCTATTCTCAACATGGGGGGCCATATCAAGTGCACTGAACCTCACAATTGCTCGAGGCTGCTTGACAAATAGGAAATCTAGGAGCTTTTCCTAATGGATGGCTTCACTCCCTTCTTCTTAGCATTTAAAGGTTATAACAAGGAGCTTTCTACTAGATTTTATAACTCATGGCAGAATGGAGTGGTCACAATCGGGAGAATTTATTTTCCAGTGACTTTAGAGTACATTGCAGAGGTGACGAGCTTACAGAATGAAGGGGATTTTGAGTTGAAAGGAAAAGCTCGGGAGATTATAAAGGGTTCATGAAGCGGTTGTTTGAAAAGGGCGAGAAATCGGTGCCATTCCAGAATGGGTATGACCGCTCTGCTTTACCCAAACCTTTCCCTATTGTAAGTTACTATGTCATGAAATATCTTACCTTAGACGGTAGATACCCTACTATGCACGAGTATCATTTCCCTATCTGGAATCACATTAGGCACCATGAGAAAATTAATATGCCTTTCTTCCTATTCTCCTTGTTGCAAGTGTACATTCAAAATGGGGCTAACCCCTTGCTTCACTAGGGTCTGATATATCTACCATATAAGTTTTTTGTGGAACATTGTCCTTCCGTTAGTTGTCTTGTCTCTGTGTCTGGCAGTGCTTATGAACATGTATGATTCACATATTTTATGAACATGTATGATTCACACAACACTTATTATATCTAAAAAATGTTCATGTAAATGAAATAATAGAACCTCTCAATACAAACTCTAGTCAAGGCCATGCTATCATTGCCTTCATTTGATTTCTCTCCACAAATAGAGTTTAGAGCACCCGTATTGGCATATTGTCAAATGCATCACAGCATTTCTTTGCGAAATAACCATACCAGAGTTTCTCTGCTTTGACAAAAACAATTAAAATTCAAATATCTGGTTAATGGCCTGATGCACAAAATTCATTTTATAAGATTCACGACAGTGGACACTTCAACCTAATATTCTAGATCGAAATTTCGTCAAATGACATTTCAACCTAAGATTTCATTAATGGTGGCTCATTCATAGTCAACACTAATACTATCCCGGTCGACACGCCTCTAATTAAGTATAACCGGAATATTGTTTTATTGAAATGATAATTCTATAACGAGGGGTGGGTATTGACTTGTAAATTGGATTATTTGTAGTTGATCTTCTTGTTGTCAACAAAATAATCGATTTAATTTTTTATTTTATAAATATTCTTATTATCATTAAATTTTATTAAAGTTTAAAAGTTAAATTTATATATTCTGATTGTATTGTTTTTAAAATAAGATTATAGATTTTTTTGGTAAATATATTTTATGTTCTAATGTAAAATTATTTTTTCTGATATTCTTGCACATATAAAAGTGATCGTCCATGATATTTTTGTCAACTCTTACTAAAATCTTAAAAAGACAATAAGAATATATGATGCAAATAATGCTATGTATGAAGTGATTGGTGGATTCGTAAGCTCACTTTGCTCGGTTTTGAACTTCCAATTTAAATTTCATTGATTTATATCAATTTCTGCATTGTTCTTATTCATACATATTGTCCGTGATAACTTTTCCAGTGATTCAACTTAAGATAGGAACTAAAACAATTTTTATTTTATTTTTCCTCACTTTTTTATTAATCAAATTTTTATTATTTATATTGAAGCTTGAATTTCAGACCAAGCATGTTATTTCTGCTTCTTGATTTGATTATGATAAGTTCTATTAAAAACATTGTTTAAGGAAGAGCATCAATCTGTCATTGTCTATCCTCGTCAATTGGCATCAATCTGTCATTGTCTATCCTCGTCAATTGGCATCTATAAACCATTTAAAATCTTCTTTGTATATAGAGTGTTTCTAATTGACTTTTAACTTGAAGTATTCTTCACGTCAAATTTTCTAGGCAATAGTACAGAATTAAATACATTATAATAAGATTCAAGATAAGAATATGTCGTTGATAATCCTGTAATTCATTTAATTTTATTACAGAGAGTCTGGTAAATATATTGTATGTTTCAATGTAAAATTGTTTTATTTGATATTCTTTTATTTATAAAAGTGATTGTGCATAATATTTTGTCTAATGTTATTTTGGAGATGTCAATTCTTACACAAATCTTGAGAGAGAAAATAAGAAGCAAGGTGGAGCTCAAGATGCAAATAACTAATATCCAATCTTAAGTTGCAGCTCTTGCAAATCATTGTAAGGAATTTTTTCTTAATGTTCTTAATATTAATAGGTAAGAGTTGGTGTTGTCTACTCTAGATAAAATTTTAAATTGATATTATTTATCATTGTAATATGTATTCATCCTTAGAACTATTTCTTTCAGTAGTTATAAGTTTATAAGTTTTTCAGTCTTATTTAGCCTATTTGTGATGGTTTGTTCTACATGTAATCAATCTTGAAATTGTTACGTTTAGACTACTAACATTGGAAGCACTTCCATCAAGATTTTCTGAATTCTTACTATCGTATATTCTTGTTACATTATTAACAGACACATTTTTCTAATAAAATATTTTTTTACATTATGAAAAATTCACTTCTATACTTGATTTCTAATACAAGTCTGCTATCAACTGTAAAGTACATAAATGAATATAACCTAAAAAATGATCAAAATATCGTTAACCATCTATTGGTTTCAACGTGATCACCTTGCATATAAGATGATTGAAAACATATTTAGCAAATGAAGTATATAAATAATAGTACAAGAATGTAAAGAGATTTAAAATTATCTTAGTTAAAAGAAAATTCTCTTCTTTTGTAGATGTTTTGAAATCACTAGATATGTTCATATTAATCAAATGGATTGTCCAATATTCACTTTTTTCTGCATCGCTATTATAAAACTTTGAAATCCTTGAAAAAATTGAGAACTGTAAAGCTCCAAAGAAATTGATAAAAAGCCCAATTTCAGAAATCAGTGCCTGATTTCTCCTGACGTAATTTATTAATAAAAATTATCTGAAATAAACTTTTTGACACTACTATAAACAATGCTCTATATCATGAGGCAGCAGCGGTATTAATAATGATAAACACGAATAGTAGTCACAGGTTTGAGTATGGTATCCGGAGTAATTCTAGTTCGCGCAGAGCTCGGATTCTCTGTGGTGGAAAAATTGAAAAACGATGAAGTAGAATAGATCGGATTAGAGGTGAATCTTTGGAAGAGGAAAAGGGGTTGGAGTTGTAGGGGAATAGAGCAACATGCCATCTATGCGTTTCACCACTTTTTTATTTCTCTTTTCCCACCAGTTAGAAGGGATTTGGAGGCTTTCAATCAAATAAGTCAGAGTGTTTGTTAACCAGTGCTGGATCTCTTCCCGAGGGTTTAAAGGGTAGCTTGTTATTTCCTTGAAAGCCATCAAGTGCATGCAAATAAACCTCCAAGTTGTGGAAATTTGCAGGATTATGCATGTCCTTTAGGATAGCCGATCTGCTGCTATCTATACTAATCTCTACTCCCACATGAACATATGCCCAGGGAAGCCAGTGCAGAAGCCTTGTCAGCCATCCCAACTTTTCGTTGAAAAAAATCCCTGGAACTTTTGGAACCAAGTCCTTGTGGTTTACCACACGCAGCACGTTGACGCCAATCTCTTCCATATGTTGGGCAAATGACGGGTTCCCTACGCGTGGAGACGCGAAGGAAAACACTTTGACGGGAATTGAGCTCACACCATATTCGTTCACCATGATCTGTTTTATGTCATATGCGCTGAGGGTTGCCAGTGCAGCTCCCAAGCTATGCCCAGTAAATGTTATGCTCAAATCTTCTTCTTGCTCTATGTATTCCTTCACTAATCTGGTTATCTCACCCACAACAGTGTCCCTTGCACTAAGCTTGCATCTAACAGAGTCCTCGTCGGTGGCCGTATAACAACTGAGAAAACCTTCTCTATCCTGGCATCTGGATTTGAAATGGTTTGGATGTTGGAGCATGTTGTAGCCTTTGATGGCATAACAGGAACCAATATGTCTCTCAGATTTCGCATCCATTCAAAAGGAGTCTGCGTGCCTCTCCATGCAACAACTATGTCACGTCTTCCCAATCTCTTTATCTCATCTGGGTCAGTGCAAATTGCAATATAACCTATCCAGGCAACGCCTTCACTTGATTCCTCGCCAAAAATGGAGTCCAAAAGACTCGTATTAGCGTATATATATTTGGTAACTTGATACCCACGCCCACAATTTAGCAACTCCAGTCTCTGGGCGAGCGAGCTTTTGCTGCGCTTACAATTTCCATAGTATGTGGAAGAGGGCGTGTTGTCAAATGAATCGTAGCATTGCTGTGCAAAATCACCATATCTGAGTATCTCTGCTTTGAGAAGTTGGTTAATGGGATCCAGCATTGCATTCAAATGGTTGGCACCCTGGATATCTTGCCACATATCACAAACCTTTAATTGGTTTGGTTTGTCTTCTACATCTCCATTAGTTTTTTCATTCGCCTCCTTCCAATTGCCCAAAACTAATCGAGATATTGCCATACTCTGGATTCTTACACTTGTTAGAAACACTTGCAGCTCTCGAGAGAAAAACAATCTTCCACTTTCTGGTTAATATTCAAATCTGAAATCTCTTGCTCTCTAGTTAATACTGCAATCTTTGTTTGATGGTCCGATTCACAAATTCGCTTTGTTTTTCAAGTTTCAGGTCAGTGGATATAAATAGAAAATGGGATGGGATGGTAGAAGAATTCGGTGGCATTCGTGAGACAATTCAAACCATATTATTCGACTTTGCATTCGTGAGACAATTCGAACAATATTATTCGACTTTGCATTCGTGAGACAATTCGAACAATATTATTCGACTTGGTCTCGTTTACTTTGTCCAGCCCACCACTAACATTACTGGCTGAGCTTTCCCTTGAACTTGTCTTTTATTTGTCAAGCCTGTAGAATTGAACTGGCATATACGCGTGTACTTTGTGCAACACAATATCCGGTAAAATGGCTATAACGAATTTATTGTATTGTCGACTTTCAAATTGTAATTTTCAGCTCAACTTATTATTGTCTCATTGAAATAACAATGTCGTGCAGGCATTCACAAACTAAAACTAAGATGCAAATTTATTAGATGTTAAATAAGGGAGACAACTAAGACTATTTCCTTCGACAATAAATGAATCCTTTATATTCATGTGCGAGGGATTATACTATGAAAGAGCATCCTAGGTTTAATGAAGACATTATATCTAAATTAGAAGAATTGTTTATAAATTTTTAGGGATGAGGCATTGAGAATAGGTGGAAAAAAATGCATTGACATATATGAATGAAAGTGCAGAGAAGTTATAAATTTGATCATGTGTTTTAAGAATGAAGAAGTAATGGAGAATAAATTGTGTGAGTGAGACACATATGTATAAAGGAATTACACATAAGAATGAAAACACATGGAATATGCTAAGTAATAATGTAGATATAAGCTATTTTATCATGAAGAAGAAGGGTGGACAAGCATAAGATTAAACCAAAACATTAGTTGTAAATAGAGTTAACTAGAGCACTATAACAGATGGAAATCTAGGTAATTACAAGATTGGTTGTCAACATTTAAGTACATTATAACTCAAAGAAATATAGGCAATTAGAATCCTGAAATAAATTCTATAGAACCCAACAACATAAAATTCAATAGATCGAAAGTCATATAACTATCATTTAATAGAATCAATCGCACTCGACTATGATGCATCATGTGACTTTCAAATAAAACCCATACAACTCAAAAACATACTCATCAATATTGAAGGCGGTGGATGGAGCATAAATTTTACACACATAAATTACAAAGAAATTAACAATTAAATCATAACGAAAAACACAAAAAATTAACATGAAATATACATAGCCATTATCATGTGTTGCATCACCAAAACTATAATTTTATTGCTTACACTAAATAATATTTACATCTCTCTTTTATAGAGAAATTAAAAAGCATATAGAAACTTCTATAAAAATCATCATTCAGTCTTTTGCATGATCGATGGAAAAAACTTGTTTGCATGACTGGCAAGTTGGTAGCTAAATGGTGGAACTAAATGTTCATGGTGGCAGACGGAGTTAAGCGGTGGATCCTACATGCTCAAAGTGGAATTGGGATTTAACAGTGGAACTGCCTATGGTTGCGTGGTGGTAGAGCTTTCTTGCATGCGGGAGAAATTACCGCATTCCAACTTTCCGCCTTAGATTCAACCACAAATGCTACTGCATGTACAATTACCTAACTGCTCTCTTCTTTGGTCTCAATCCATTCACTTGTCTCTAATGCAGTCTGTTGACTTCCTCAAATAGATTCAAACCAATTCTAGATCTTCTGATTTACATATCCAATTATTAATAATAGTGCAATACATTTGGATTTTCCCACTGCTGCGGCAAACTCTAAATATTTTGATTTTCAAATCTTTAAAATACCCATCTTGATCTTCCTGCTACTTCACTTTTGTCAAAATTACAATGGATCAAGGAGGGGGACAAGAACACTAAGTTCTTCTACCAATCCACTTTGAAGCGTAAAAGCTGGAATAGAATAAGGAAACTCTTGAGAGAAGATGGATCCACGGTAGAGAATGAAGATGTTATGGTTGCCTTGTTCATTGAATCTCTAAGTCTAAACAATCCCATGAACTAGGATGGCGGTCAAGACTGGAACAATATTTTGGATGTCATCCCTGAGATTATTGGGGACACTGATCTTCTCCATCTCAATAAAATAGTGACTTTGCAGGAGGTGAAGACTACTCTATTTTCCTTTGCCTCTTATAAGTCCCCTCGCTTGGATGGGTTCCCCTCGACCTTCTTCCAAGATCATTGGGATATTGTGGGAAGTGACATCTTCAACGCTGCTAGAGACTTCTTCAGAATAGGTAAACTTCTTAAACAGATAAACGCTACTTTAATAGCTCTGATTCTGAAAAATGATAATGTTGTTTCCACTAAAGCTTTTTGACCCATTAGTTTAAGCAATACTATTTACAAAATTATCTCTAAAGTGATGGTCAATAAAATGAAACCCCTATTAGATTAAATGATCTCTAGTAATTAGAAAGGCTTTGTGGAAGGAAGACATATTCTGGATGCACTCATTGTGGTACACGAACTCCTTCATTCTATGGAAAACAGCAAAAAACATGCTATGGTCTTAAAATTGTATATCTCCAATGCTTATGATAGAGTGGCTTGGGACTTCCTTCTTCAAGTCCTTAGGAGATTAGGGTTTAAAGGTAGATTCTTAGGAATGATAGAACAATGTGTTTGTACCCAAAATTCTCTATTCTCCTAAATGGATGTCCTAAGGGATACTTCTCTTGTGAAAATAGTCTGAGACAGGGTGAGCCCCTCTCCCCCTATCTATTTATTATTGTTGCTAAAGTGTTGGGAAGAAATATAGAAAAACTAAGAAGAGAGGGATCCCTCAAAGGCTTCAAGGCGGCTTCCACCCTGAACCCCATTACTCACCAACAGTTTGTGCACGATATTATAATTCTTGGAGAAGCTTTTATCTTGGAGGCAAGGCAGTGGAAAAAAACCTTAGATAACTATGCTTCGATTTTGGGACAATATATAAACTTTGTTATAACCAAACTATTCTTTATCAATACTGACTCTAGCCTTCAAGCTAAAATATCTTCTATCCTTGGCTGTCAAGTTGCTACCCTCGCATGTTGCTATCTTTGGCTTTCACTCATCTCCAAACACCTTTCTTTGAACTTTTGGAATGACTTTCTTGAAAGGTTACAAAATAAATTGGCTGGATGTAAAGGAAAGTTCCTTAGTATGGTAGGAAAATTACAAATTGTCAACTCTTGCTTGAAGAATATGTCGATATACTACCTATATATGTTCAAAATGTTGGGCTTTGTTGCTGATAAGATAGAGAGGATTAAAAAAAGGTTTCTATGGCCTGGCACACAAGAAATAAGTAGACTTTCCTTGGTTGCTTGTGAAAACGTTTGTAAACCCTTGAAGTGTGGACTATGGAGGGTTGGGTATAAGGAAGATCAAGTCCTTTAACAAATCCCTCATTACCAAAATTGGTTGGCAATTAGCTAAAGTACAAAAACATTGGACTGGCATCTTTAAAGCTATGTACTTCCCTAGCGAGAGTGAGGATAAGTTCTTCAATTAGATGGATCTCCCTGCAGGTTCTACTATCTGAAATTATGTGGCTAAAACCATAAATGACATCAAAAGAAATGGCAAGATATTAATAGGAAATGTTATAAAGACTGATTTGTGGAAGGATACTTGGTTGTACAATTTGCACCTAGATCATATCCCACAATTCAGGAATATCAAGCAATTT
Source organism: Cryptomeria japonica (assembly GCF_030272615.1). Taxonomy (NCBI): domain Eukaryota; kingdom Viridiplantae; phylum Streptophyta; class Pinopsida; order Cupressales; family Cupressaceae; genus Cryptomeria; species Cryptomeria japonica. Next base: position 60,109,547 of record NC_081413.1, on the reverse strand, counting down.
TTAAGCAGTTACTGTGGAAAGAATATCCATGAATACATAATTTGGAATAAGGATTGTGCTACTTGGAAAGAATTGAATAGAATGGTTTCCTCTTGCTTGAATATTCATCCCGCCAATAAAAATCAACTCTTGCTCGAGGCTTCTTAACTCTCTTCTCTTCTTCCCGACTGGTCCCTGTTGGAATCCAAGAGCACTGAGAGGGGGGGGGATGAATAAGTGTTCTACTAGATTGATTAATTTTAACCTTATTAAAACATGCATACACCAACCGGTATACTGGTATATATATAGAATTCAAAGAAGTAAAGCAACCAATAATCCAATCACACAAATGAATACCATAACACAGAGAATTATACGTGGAAAACCTCAAAGAGGAATAACCACGGTGAGATTTGTGACCCACAATATCAATCCACTAGCCATATAAAGAGATATTACAAACTAGCAATAAGGCTGACAGCCTAGAGCACACTGCTCAATCACAAAAGGAGCCTAACTAACTACATACAAATCCAGACTACAATCCGGAGAAACAATTGAACAACAAAGATAGCATCTTCAATGCCTGAATAGAGTTTCGGTTAAGCTCTATCTGCTCTAGTTTGAAACCCTAAACCCTTACCGGAATAACCCTTACATAAATGTCCTCACATACATGTCTCTCTCATATATTTTGCATTACATAACATTATCATATTCTCTTGTCAATCCATATTTCAAAATGATCTAACCTACTGACCTATATACCCTTTACAAATCAACATGTCTTATGTTGGCCTACAAATATAATTACAATATGAATATACATGTTGGGTCAACAACATAGATACATGAATGTCAAAACAATTGCTGATGCCAGATCCAAATGATTTCAGCCTCCAATACTGGTAACCTGCTTCTAAACCATGTCAGCCTACATTGTTGGTAACCAAAGAAATTTATCCAACTTGAACATGTCGATTTCGGTGTTGGTGAAGTGTCTGTGAAGTGCCTGTCGGTACACAACTGAAGTAAAATATGAAGTCACAACAAGTTACCATGTTTCCATCAATGAAAACATATTGAAACCAACCAGTTGAGTGTCAATTGCCAACACTCTCTTTACACTCCCTCGGTGGATGATGAGTGGATTTGGAAACCTAATGCCTCAAGGAATTTTCTTGGTAAAATTGGCTTATGAAAATTTGGAAGAAGACGCTACTGAAGACTTCAATTGGAAAGATATTTGTATCAATGATCTTATCCTAAAAATCAATTGTTTCTCATACGCTACAACCCATGGAAGCAACCTCATGATTGATAATTTGAATAGACGAGGATTCTTTCTTGCTAATGGATCCTAGCTCTGCCAAAAGGAAATGGAAAGTATTGAACATGTATTCCTTCATTGTGTTTATGCCCAAGAAATTTGGGAAGAGGTTCTAATCAAGCTGAAAACTAGCCGGACTCATCCTATAAATATGAGACATTATAGAAGCTTGGTATTTATCTCCTTACTCACACCCGGTGGCAAAAAGTATTTGGTATCAAAATCCTCCTTTCCTGGCATCGAATATCTGGAAGGAACAAAATAATAGGGTCTTCAAAGAAGAAAAGAGAACCATCAGGATCCTTGCAACCATCATAATCCACCAAATTAAATAAAATGTTAATGCTAAACCCTCAGCTTCTTCCAAAATTTACACCTCCCTCCTGGACCTCCAGCTAAGACAAGTTCTAGGGGATTCGTCACAATTTTTTTGAGCTTCACTGGCAGATAATGTTAATGAGAGAGACCTACTCTTGGAAATGTCCTAAACCAGGTTGGATTAAATGTAACATTGAAGGATGTTCAAAAGGTAACCCCAGGGTTTCGGGGGCAGGAGGCTTAATAAGAGACCAAAATGGTAAAATGCTTGTGGGTTATGGTTCCAACCTTGGGATTGCCACTAACAACAAGTTTGACTCCTCAACAACTTGGATGGGGCTTCTAAGATTACAAATAATCTCGAGGAAGAGTGTTATCCTCAAAGGTGACTCTAAATTTATCATTAACTGCCTTAACGATGTTATCTCTTCACTATGGGAAGTCGGGGGTTTGGTTAATAAGTGCAAAAGCATACTGCCATCTTTTGATGATATTAAGATATAATATGTGTATAGGGAGGCCAATAGGATGGCGGACCTTATTGCTAATCAAAGTCTTGGAAATCCAGACAAGTAGGTTTTTAATTTTGAAAATAGCTCGAGAGAGCTTAAAGAAATCCTTTCACAGGAAAGACAAAATGCAAGTGGATAATTTAGTGTCTTTGTTTTCTGGGTTCTTGGTGTAGGACACCTAACACTCCAATCTTGCAATTTTGTTTTCTTTAAAGTTTTGTGTGTTGTCTCTATGGTGTAATAATGGGACAACCATCTGGGACGCAGTAGAGCCATGATTGTGTTGTCCAAGCTTTGGGTTGTGTCATTTGTGTTCAGGATGTTGTCAGCCTCAGAAGTTGCAATGCTAAGGTAGATCACTGGAATAGTACTCCAGATGAATATTATCATGTAATTAGGGTCTATTGTATTGTATTTAGGTCTTCTAGGGTGTTTGAGGATTTTCACGAGCCTTGGAATGCATTGTAATGAAAAGTTGCATCTTAGGAGTCAAAAGATGTAAAAGTTGTTGAGCAACATTTTGCAATGTTTGCATAAGTTGCTTTTTTGGATGATGGCATTGAAAAGTTAGTTCAACCAATAGAATATAAGCCAAAAAATACTTCATTTTACAAGTTGGAGGATTCAAAATGCAAGAGAAAGTTTTTGGTTTTTGAAACAATCTTGTTTTCTTCACCGGTTGACAGTTTATTGAGTTTTTCATTGCTTTGTACGGTCCTGTACGAACTTGATTGTACAAACTCATTGTAGGGAATGAGTGTTAATTTAATTTACTTTCCATTAAGATTAATTTGTATGATTGATTTTCCTTAGTTGCAAAGATATCTTCCATTCTTTGCAACAAGGTGTAAAACCCTTGGAAGTAGGGTTTAAGAGCAAAAATGGCTCTAACCTAAGAATTCATTGATGGAACCTATTGAAATAAAGAGGAATTATAGGTTAGGGTTTTTAAATAGGTTTAGAATAAGTTTCATTTTTTTGCAGGACCTTGTGGAGGAGAGACAATGAAGCCCTAGGATCACCGCTAGGAGTTGGTGAGTTAGGACAGCAGAAGATGTGCACATTTTGAGCACATGTGGATTGGTGGAAGACAAAAAAATAAATGATTGGAATGACCTCTAAGTTCCCTTCAAGAATCCTAACTTTTTTTGAGCAGGTGTTTTTACTGGTGAAGGGTTTTAGAACCATCTTTCCAAGTTACTCGGTAGGCCTAAACCCTTGAAATTAGTGCAGTATTGAAAACCATAGGTGTACGGATAATCTAGATGCAATTTTCTAGTATTGTCTATAGCTCAAAAAAGGGTATTCAAATATATAATTTATTTCTATCCTTGTTTGGGAATTTTTCAAACTAAGTCTATAAAACCGTCAAGGGAGGGCTAATTCAATTAGGCATATTTGAGCCCGCTAGAGACTAAGAAAGGATGGGAAACCATGGCGATGGGTTTGGTGATTCTAAAAGCCTCAAAATAATTCAAAGACACCATGCAGATGTATTTAGAGTCCATGGAATGAGGTTGGTGTTTTGTGATCCTTGCAGGAGTGATTGGAGCTTGGGAGTGGTGTGTGTAGTTTGAGGTGGCAACCTCAATAGGAATATTTGATTGTCTAAGACCAGTGGCTACACCTTGGAGGCAAGCCAAAGTTGGTTCAAAACTTGGAGGTCTCAAAAGAAAAACCCCCTACTTAGTGTCATTCAATGGGCTTGAGTACTTGAAGGGTTGAGTAAGACAAGTCAATCCAGAAGGTGAGTTGTATTAAGCTCCAAAACTCCTTGCATCAGAGTGGTATTAGGTCCATTCTTTGGAAGATTTGGTGTATGTCAGAATGTTAAGATTCAGAAGCAAGTTCAATGCCTCCAAAGGCAATGACTCCAAAAGCCATCCGACAGATGGTGGCAGAGATGATAGAAGGATTAAAGGATGTAGAAGGAAGTAGAGGAACCAGAGATGTTAAGAAGCAGAAGGGGAATGTTAAGATAGAATGGGGTGATGAGATAGATGAAGAAGTGGAAGATGGAGAGGAACAAGCAGTAGTAGCAATGCCTCAAGACCAAAATCTATTCTTTGAAGCAGTCAAATCCATCTCCAAAGATAACTTGGATGGATTACCCACCTATGAAGGAAATCTCAATGGAGAAGAGTTGCTAGATTGGATAGAGGCTCTAAATAATCACTTTGATTATAAGGAAGTAGTAGAGGAGAAAAGGGTAAATGTGGTCAAATCAAGATTGAGAGGATCAACATTAGTTTGGTGGAACATGATGCAAGAACAAAGGATACAAGAAGGTAAGAAGAAGATAACCTCACGGGAATGTATAAAGATAAGGGTTAAGGCACAATTCCTACCAGAGGATTATGAGGTTCAAATCCACAAGAGACTACAAGATCTGAAATAAAGGGAGTTAGATGTCAATGTATACACTGAGGAATTCCACAAACTTAGTTTGAGGGCTAGGAAGCATGAGAATGAAGTGGAGAAATTGGCTAGGTACATGAATGGCCTTAGACAAAACATACAAGGTGAGATAAGCATCCTCACACCAGACACTGTCCATAAGTGTTTTTAGTTGGCATTAAGGGCAGAGGAGAAGATCAAGAGGAGAAGTGAAAAAAATAAGAAACATAGAGGTGGTAAGAATTTCAGAGGTAGAGGAACCTTTGGTAGAGGGCAGCAAAGCCAAGAAGGCACTAAGGACTCACAAAGAGGAACATTCAGAGGATCCTTTAGAGGAAGGAGCAATTTTAGGGGTGGGTTTGGAAGCTTAGGAATGGGAAATAGAGTCTTCACCAGTAGGTGCTATCACTGCAATTAAGTTGGACATACCATGAGTAGGTGCCCAGGAAAAGCCTCAAGTTCAACAAGCTCATACATGGGTGAAAGAAGGACTCAATTGGTGCAAGAGGAGGACACTCAAAGTGTGACTTCTTCAATCAGTAAGGCAGGGCCAGTGACAGATGGAGAAAACTTAATGATGAGGAGAATAATGCTCAAGATGCCCCATGCTCAGGAACCACTACAGAGGAAAAGTTTGTTTAGAACCACTTGTAAGTCACATGGGAAGATTTGTAAGGTGATTGTAGATTCAAGTTCCACTGAGAACATTGTCTTAGTTGAAATGGTGGATAAACTGAAACTAAAAAGACTACCACATCTCACTCCTTACAAGGTATCATGGCTCAACCGGGGTCAACATGTCTTAGTTGATGAACAAGCATGGGTGGACTTTAAAATTGGTGATTATAAAGAGAGATTATCATGTGACATATTGCCTATGGATGCTTGTCATTTGTTGTTGGGCTATCCATGGCAATATGATGTGAGACCTAGTGATGATGGAGAAAAGAACAACTATCTCATCACCAAGAATGGGAAGAAGTACCCGATGGATCCCCTACCTGATCCAAAAGAGGAAAAGAAAATAGGATCAAGTGTGATGCTGAAGAGAGGTAAAGAGTTTCTCAAATTTTTAAAGCAAGATGGTCATCAAGGCCATGCTATAGTGTTGAAGCCTAAAGATGAGGCTAAGGCAGATCCAATGACTGAAGGGCCTCAAGAGGTGCAAAGTCTACTAAAATAATATGCATAAGTTATAGGAGATGACATGCTTGATTATTTTCCTCCAATGAGAGATGTAAACCATCAAATAGACTTAATACCAGTGGCAAATCTGCCTAACAAAGCTGCTTATAAAATGAAACCTAGTCAAAATGAATAGATCGTCAAACAAGTGCAAGAACTCTTAGACAAAGGGTTTATCAAGAAGAGTTTGAGTTCATTTTTTGTTCCTATTTTGTTAGTGCCTAAAAAGGGAGGCAAATGGAGAATGTGCACTGACTCAAGAGCAATCAATAAGATCACTACAAGGCACCGGTTTCCCATGCTAGGGAGTGAGGACCTATTGGACAATCTAGGAGGTGCAAGCTACTTCACAAAGACAGAATTGAAACCTAGTTATCATAAGATTAGAATCAGACCTAGAGATGAATGGAAGACAAGATTTAGAGCCAATGCATACCTATATGAGTGGTTGGTGATGCCATTTGGCCTCACCAATGCACCTAGTACCTTCCAAAGGCTCATGAATAAAGTCTTAGTTGACTTTATTGTTAGATTTTTTATTGTGTATCTTGATGACATTTTGATCTTCAGAAGGTCCAAGGAGGAACACCTCAAGCATGTGGAGATGGTCTTGAAGAAGTTGAAGGAGGCTCAACTCAAAATGAACCTTTAAAAATGCTGAGTTTTTGAAAACAGAGCTAGGATACCTTGGTTTTGTTATTTCTCAAGGATGTTTAAAGATGGATCCAAGTAAGGTAGAAGCAATACTTAATTGGCCTATCCATAGGGGCATAAGTGATGTTAGAAGTTCTCATGGAATGGCATCTTTTTATAGGAAATTTGTGAGAAACTTAAGCCATGTTGTGCTCCTATACTCAACACTATTAAAGGAGGGATTAAGTGTTACTTTAAGTGGATAGAGGAAGCCAATAAGGGGTTTAAAATATTGAAAGCCAAGATAGAAGAGTTGCCAACCCTTAGACTGCCTTATTTCAATCAGTTGTTTATAGTAGAATGTGATGCTAGCCAAAGGGCAATAGGGGCAGTTTTAAGCCAAGAGGGACATCAGAAAGCTTTCTTCTCAGACAAGTTAAATAACGATAAGCAAAGGTACTCCACATATGACTTGGAGTTGTATGCAATGGTAAAAGCATTGAATAAGTAGCGTCATTACTTGCTGCCCAAAACAGTTTGTAGTTTTCACTGACAACCATGCCCTTAGTTTCCTCAATGGGCAAGAGAAGTTGAATCAGAGACACCTAAAGTGGGTTGAATACCTACAATCCTATACCTTCACTATTAAACACAAGAAGGGCACAACAAGCAAGGTAGATAATTCACTAAGTAGGAGAGTTATGACTATGCAGGAGATACAATTGCAAAGTGTGGGTTTGATTGAGTTAAGAGACCTCTACAAGGATGATAAGGATTTTGCAAAGATATACAGTGTTTATTCTGATTTTTCTAACACCTCACATGTCTCCTATTCAGAATACATGATATAGGAGGGTTTTTTATTCAAAGTTTATCTTCTTTACATACCTCAATGTTCTATGAGACAAAATATTATCTTGGAGAAGCATCAACGAGGTCTAGGAGGTCATTTTGGCATTGATAAGATGTTGGAGTAGGTTGGTAGGTTTAACTATTGGCCCAAGTTGCAAGCAAAAGTGAGAAGGTTTGTAGAGAAATGCACAATTTTCAAAAGAGCAAAAGGATCATCAAGTAATGCAGGTCTATATCAACCCTTGGTCATACCTCAGAGGCCTTGGGAATGTTTGAGCATGGATTTTGTTTTGGGCTTGCTAAGAACTCCAAGGGGATTTGATAGTGTGTATGTGGTGGTAGATAGGTTTAGCAAAATGGCACATTTTATACCTTGCAAAAGCACCAATGATGCCAGCTATATAGCAAGCCTCTTCTTCAAGGAGATAGTCAGAATTCATGGTCTTCCAATCAACATTGTTAGTGATAGAGATGTGAAGTTTTTAAGCCACTTTTGGAGGACACTTTGGAGGAATCTGGGCACCAAGTTATCCTTTTCATTTGCCTATCATCCTCAATCAGATGGTCAAATAGAGGTAGTCAACTGATCATTGGTTAACTTGCTAAGATGTCTTACAAAACAACATGGACAGACTTGGGATTTAGTACTCAGACAGGCAAAATATGTATACAATGACTCAGTGAACCGAAGCACAGGTAAAAGTCCCTTTGAGATAGTGTATGGATTTCATCCTAGGGGCATATTAGAGCTCAGAGATCTTAGTTCTAGGGCACCTAAGAGTGCACAAGGTGAGAACTTTGCTAAAGGTATTACAGAAGTGCATGATAAGGTAAGGCATACCTTACAACAAAAATCCAAGCAGTATAAGGTTCAAGCTTGTAAAACAAGGAGGAATGCATAATTTAAAGTGGGAGACTTAGTGTTAGCATACCTAAGGAAGGAGAGGCTTCCAAAAGGGTAGCCTACCAAGCTAATGATGAAGAAGACTGGACCTCTCAAGGTGGTGTACAAATATGGAGAAAATGCATAAGAAGTTGAACTTCCTCCCACCTTGGGTATATATCCTAGCTTCAATGTATGTGATCCCTATCAGTACAAGGGATAATCACAAACACATCAGTTGGACATCTCATCACAGGTTAATGAAGATTGGGTGAGTGATTTGCCACCAAGCCAACAAGTCAAGTTGGAGTGTATCTTGGACACAAAGGTAGTAAAGAAGACAAGGAAACAGGTCTACAAGCACTATCTTGTCAAGTGGGAAGGTCTACCTAATTTAGATGCTATGTGGATGTCAGAAATAGATATACTTTAGCATGGAGTGGAGATTGCAGACCTCTTAACTCAAGGGACTTGAGTTCTTTATCCCAGGGAAGTATGGTGTAGGTCACCTAACACTCCAAACATGCAATTTTCTTTTCTTTCAAGTTTTATGTGTTGTCTTTATGGTGTAATAATGGACCAACCATCTGAGACTCAGTAGAGCCATCGTTGTGTTATCCAAGCTTTGGATTGTGTCATTTGTGTTCAGAATGCTATCAGCCTAAGAAGTTTAAATGCTAAGGTAGATCACAGTATTAGTACTCCAGATGATTGTTATCATGTAATTGGGGTCTATTGTATTTTGTTTAGGTCTTATAGGGTGTTTGAGGACCTTCAGGAGCCTTGGAATGCATTAGAATGAAAAGTTGCATCTTAGGAGTCAAAAGATATAAAAGTTGTTGAGCAACATTGTGCAATTTTTGCAAAAGTTGCATTTTTGGATGATGGTGTTGCAAAGTTGGTTGAACCAACTAAACCAACAACATATAATCCAAAAACACTTCATTGTACGGATTGGACAATTGGGAATGCAAGATAAATGTTTTGGTTTCTGAAACAATCTTATTTTCTTCACCGGTTGATAGTTTACTGAGTTTTTCATTGCTTTGTATGGTCCTGTACAGACTTGATTGTACAAACTCATTGTAGGGAATAAGTGCTGATTGAATTTACTTTCCAGTAAGCTTGATTTGTAGGATTGATTATCCTTAGTTGAAGAGATATCTTCCATTCTTGGCAACTAGGTGTAAAACCCTTGCAAGTAGGGTTTAAGAGATATATTTTGTTTTCTTTCAAGTTATGTGTGTTTTCTTTAAAGTGTAATAATGGACCAACCATCTGGGACTCAATAGAGTCATAGTTATGTTGTCCAAGCTTTGGATTGTGTCATTTGTGTTCAGGATGTTGTCAGCCTAAGAAGTTGAAATGCTAAGGTAGATCACAGGAATAGTACTCCAGATGATTATTATCATGTAATTGGGGTCTCTTGCATTTTTTTTAGGTCTTCTAGGGTGTTTTAGGACCTTCAGAAGCCTTGGAATGCATTAGAATGAAAACTTGCATCTTAGAAGTCAAAAGATGTAAAAGTTGTTGAGCAACATTTTATAGTTTTTGCAAAAGTTGCATTTTTGGATGATGGTGTTGCAAAGTTGGTTGAACCAACTGAACCAATAGCCTATAAGCCAAAAAAAACTTCATTGAATGGGTTAGAGGATTGGGAATGCAAGAGAAAGTTTTTGGTTTTTGAAACAATCTTGTTTTCTTCACCAGTTCATAGTTTATTGAGTTTTTCATTGCTTTGTATGGTCCAGTACGAACTTGGTTGTACAAACTCATTGCAGGGCATGAGTGTTGATTGAATTTACTTTCCAGTAAGCTTGATTTGTAGGATTGACTGTCCTTAGTTGAAGAGATATATTCCATTCTTTGCAACTAGGTGTAAAACCCTTGCAAGTAGGGTTCAAGAGCAAAAATGGCTGTAACCTAAACATTCATTGATGGCACCTATTGAAATCAAAAGGAATGCTAGGTTAGGGTCTATACATAGGTTTATAAAAGGTTTCGTTGTTTTTGTAGGACCTTGTGGAGGAGAGACAATGAAGCCCTAGGCTCACCACTGGGAGTTGGTGTGTTAGGACAGCAAAAGATGTGCACATTTTGAGCACATGTGGATTGGTGGAAGACAAAATGTCAAATGGCTAGAAAGCCCTCTAAGTTGCCTTTAATAATCCTATTTTTTTTTGAGCAGGTGTTTTGACTGCTGAAGGGTTTTAGAACCATCTTTCCAAGTTACCCGGGTAGGCTAAACCCTAGGTGTATGGATAACCCAGATGCACATTTCTATTATTGTCTATAACTCAAAAAAGGGTACTCAAATATATAATTTCTTTCTAGCCTTGTTTGGGAAGTTTGCAAACTAAGTCCCTAAAAACACCAATGGAGGGCTAATTCAATTAGGCCTATTTGAGCCCGATAGAGACCAAGAAAGGATAGGAAACCAAGGCGATGGGTTTGGTGATACTAAAAGCCTCAAAAGACTTCATAGATACCATGCAGATGTATTTTGAGTCCTTGGAATGAGGTTGGAGTGTTGTGATCCTTGCTGGAGTTGTTGGAGCCTAGGAGTGGTGTGTGTAGTTTGAGGTGGAATCCTCAATAGGAAGAGTTGATTGTATAAGACCAGTGGCTACACCTTGGAGGAAAGCCAAAGTTGGTTCAGACCTTGGAGGTCTCAAAACAAAAACCCCCTACTAAGTGCCATTGCATGGGCTTGAGTAGTTGAAGGGTTGAAGGGTTGAGTAAGAAAAGTCAATCTAGAAGGTGAGTTGTATCAAGCTCCAAGACTCTCTACATCAATTCTTTTTGGTCAAAGTTTTGAATTATTCTAAGATGACCATCGTTTTTCCAATTTAAAAAAAATAGAAAGGAGGGCCCCTACATGATGTTGTGTACGTTGAAGATGACTACGCATCCTAGCTTTACGGGTTCCCTCTCCAATTGAATAGTTGGTGTGGATTGTGACTTGGATCCGAACTTTCCCGACGTGGATGTGAAAGCTATGGATGGAGTTGGCATATGGTTATGGGGAAATATTGTCTTTATTAGAAAGATAGGGAAAGCCTTATATTTTTGCATGACCTTTATAGGAAATGATTGCACTTCGTTCCACGCATGTAAGAAATTTAATTTGAGTAAAGTTAGAAAAGATAAGATTAAAAGAAATTCTTCAAGAAGAAGCTTGAAATTGCAGAAAAGTAGTTGGTTGTGTAGTCGTTGTCACAATTTTTTGATGTTCTTTGTTCATCATATTCTCAACATGGGGGGCCGTATCAAGTGCACTGAACCTCACAATTGCATGGGGCTGCTTGACAAATAGGAAATCTGGGAGCTTTTCCTAATGGCTGGCTTCACTCCCTTCTGCTTAGCATTTAAAGGTTATAACAAGGAGCTTTCTACTAGATTTTGCAACTCATGGCAGAATGGCGTGGTCACAATCGGGAGAATTTATTTTCCAGTGACTTCAAAGTACATTGCAGAGGTGACGAGCTTACATAATGAAGGGGATTTTGAGTTAAAAGGAAAAGCTCGGGAGATTATAAAGGGTTCATGAAGCCGTTCTTTGAAAAGGGCAAAAAACCAGTGCCATTCAAGAATGAGTATGACCGCTTTGCTTTACCCAAACCTTTCCCTATTGTTAGTTACTATGTCATGAAATATTTTACCTTAGAGGGTAGATACCCTACTATGCACGGGTATCATTTGCCTATCTCGAATCACATTAGGCACCATGAGAAAATTAATATGCCTTTCTTCCTATTCTTCTTGTTGCAAATGTGCATTTAAAATGGGGCTAACCCCTTGCTTCACTAGGGTCTGATATATCTGTTGTATAAGTTTGTTGTGGAACACTCTCCTTTCGTTAGCTGTCTTGTCTCTGTGTCTGGCAGTGCTTATGAACATGTATGATTCACATATTTCATGAACATGTATGATTCCCACAACACTTATTATATCTAAAAAATGCTCACATAAATGAAATAATAGAACCTCTCAATACAAAGTCTAGTAAAGGCCATGCTATCATTGCCTTCATTTGATTTCTCTCCATAAATAAAGTTTAGAGCACCCGTATTGGCATATTTTCAAATGCATCGCAGCACGGCTTTGCGAAATAACCATACCAGAGTTTCTCTGCTTTGACAAAAATAGTTAAAATTCAAATCTCTGGTTAATGGCTTGATGCGCAAACTTCATTTTATAAGATTCACGACAGTGGACACTTCAACCTAATATTATAGATCAAAATTTCGTCAAATTACATTTCAACCTAAGATTTCATTAATGGTGGCTCATTCATAGTCAACACTAACACTATCTTGGTCGACACGCCTCTAATTAAGTATAACCGGAATATTGTTTTATTGAAATGATAATTCTATAATGAGGGGTGGGTATTGACTTGTAAATTGGATTATTTGTAGTTGATCTTCTTGTTGTCAACAAAATGATCGATTTAGTTGATATTCTGATTGTATTGTTTTTAAAATAAGATTATACATTTTTTTGGTAAATATATTGTATGTTATAATGTAAAATTATTTTTTCTGATATTCTTTCACATATAAAAGTGATTATCCATGATATTTTTGTCAACTCTTACTAAAATCTTTAAAAAAAAACAAGATTATATGATGCAAAACATGCTATGTATGAAGTGATTGGTGGATTCGTAAGCTCACTTTGCTCAGTTTTGAACTTCCAATTTAAATTTCGTTGATTTATATCAATTTCTGCGTTGTTCTTATTTATACATATTGTCCGTGATAACTTTTCCAGTGATTCAACTTAAGATGGAACTAAAACAATTTTTTATTTTTTTTCCTCACGTTTTTCTTAATCAAATTTTTATTATTTATATTGAAGCTTGAATTTCAGACCAAGCATGTTATTTCCGCTTCTTGATTTGATTATGATAAGTTCTATCAAAAACATTTTTTAAGGAAGAGGTTGGTGGATCAGTATCAATCTGTCAATTGGCATCTATAAACCATTTAAAATCTTCTTTGTAAATATACAATCCATGCAAGATTCCTCTTACTGGATATACTATAGCATCACCATTAGAGTAGTTATAAATAGAGTGTTTCTAATTGACTTTTAACTTGAAGTATTCTTCACGTCAAATGTTTTAGGCAATAGTGCAGAATTAAATACATTATAATAAGATTCAAGCTAAGAATTATATATGGAGTTTGAGACCTTAATAATGCAGTTTGAGAGCTTAATAATGCAGTTTAAACATGTACACAACAATTATGGGGTGTTCTAGCCTTTCTTTCTTTTCTCTGATGCTCCATATTCATCTTGTATTTCTTACAATAGCGAGGCGTGGGTATTGGCTTGTAAATTTTATTATTTGTAGGTGATCTTCTTGTCAACAAAATATTCAATTTAAATATTAGTTTAGAAACTTTCTTACTATCATTTAATTTTATTACAGAGAGTCTGGTAAATATATTGTATGTTTCAATGTAAAATTGTTTTATTCGATATTCTTTTATTTATAAAAGTGATTGTGCATAATATTTTGTCTAATATTATTTTGGAGACGTCAATTCTTACCAAAATCTTGAGAGAGAAAATAAGAAGCAACGTGGAGCTCAAGATGCAAATAATTAATATCCAATCTTAAGTTGCAGCTCTTGCAAATCATTCTAAGGATTTTTTTCTTAATGTTCTTAATATTAATAGGTAAGAGTTGGTGTTGTCTACTCTCAGATAAAATTGATATTATTTATCATTGTAATATGTATTCATCCTTAGAACTATTTCTTTCAGTAGTTATAAGTTTTTCAGTCTTATTTAGCCTATTTGTGATGGTTTGTTTTACATGTAATCAATCTTGAAATTGTTACATTTAGACTACTAACATTGGAAGCACTTCCATCAAGATTTCCTGAATTCTTACTATCGTATATTCTTGTTACATTATTAGTAGACACATTTTTCTAATAAAATATTTTTTTACATTATGAAAAATTCACTTCTATACTTGATTTCTAATACAAGTCTGCTATCAACTGTAAAGTACATAAATTAATATAAACTAAAAAAACTATCAAAATATCGTTAACCATCTATTGGTTTCAACGTGATCACCTTGCATATAAGATGATTGAAAACATATTTAGCAAATGAAGTATATAAATAACAGTACAAGAATGTAAAGAGATTTAAAATTATCTTAATTAAAAGAAAATTCTCTTCTTTTTGTAGATGTTTTGAAATCACTAGATATGTTCATATTAATCAAATGGATTGTCCAATATTCACTTTTTTCTGCATCGCTGTTATAAAACTTTGAAATCCTTGAAAAAATTGAAAACTGTAAAGCTCCAAAGAAATTGATAAAAAGCCCAATTTCAGAAATCAGTGCCTGATTTCTCCTGACGTAATTTATTAATAAAAATTATCTGAAATAAACTTTTTGAAACTACTATAAACAATGCTCTATATCATGAGGCAGCAGCGTTATTAATAATGATAAACACGAATAGTAGTCACAGGTTTGAATATGGTATCCGGAGTAATTCTAGTTCGGGCAGAGCTGGGATTCTCTATGGTGGAAAAATTGAAAAACGATGAAGTAGAATAGATTGGATTAGAGGGGAATCTGTGGAAGAGGAACAAGGGTTGGAGTTGTACGGGAGTAGACCAGCATGCCATCTATGCGTTTCACCACTTATTTATTTCTCTTTTCCCACCAGTTAGAAGGGATTTGGAGGCTTTCAATCAATAAGTCAGAGTGTTTGTTAACTAGAGCTGGATCTCTTCCCGAGGGTTTAAAGGGTAGCTTGTTATTTCCTTGGAAGCAATCAAGTGCATGGAAATAAACCTCCAAGATGTGGAAATTTGCAGGATTATGCATGTCCTTCAGGAAAGGCGAGCTGCTGCTATCTATACTAATCTCTACTCCCACATGAACATATGCCCAGGGAAGCCAGTGCAGAAGCCTTGTCAGCCATCCCAAATTGTCGTTGAAAAAAATCCCTGGAACTTTTGGAACCAAGTCCTTGTGGTTTACCACACGCAGCACTTTGACGCCAATCTCTTACATATGTTGGGCAAATGACAGGTTCCCTACGCGTGGAGACGCGAAGGAAAACACTGTGACGGGAATTGAGCTCACACCATATTCGTTCACCATGATCTGTTTTATGTCATATGCGCTGAGGGTTGCCAGTGCAGCTCCCAAGCTATGCCCAGTAAATGTTATGCTCAAATCTTCTTCTTGCTCTATGTATTCCCTCACTAAGCTTGCATCTGACAGAGTCCTCGTCGGTGGCCGTATAACAACTGAGAAAACCTTTCTCTATCCTGGCATCTGGATTTGAA
This sequence comes from Cryptomeria japonica, assembly GCF_030272615.1. Classification (NCBI taxonomy): domain Eukaryota; kingdom Viridiplantae; phylum Streptophyta; class Pinopsida; order Cupressales; family Cupressaceae; genus Cryptomeria; species Cryptomeria japonica. Next base: position 60,094,120 of record NC_081413.1, on the reverse strand, counting down.
ATGGTTTTGATGTTGGAGCTTGTTGTAGCCTTTGATGCCATAACAGGAACCAATATGTCTCTCAGATTTTCCATCCATTCAAAAGGAGTCTGCGTTCCTCTCAATGCAACAACTATTTCACGTCTTCCCAATCTCTTTATCTCATCTGGGTCAGTGCAAACTGCAATATAACCTATCCAGGCGACGCCTTCACTTGATTCCTCGCCAAAAATGGAGTCCAAAAAACTCGTATTGGCGTATATATATTTGGTAACTTGATACCCACGCCCACAATTTAGCAACTCCAGTCTCTGGGCGAGCGAGCTTTTGCTGCGCTTACAATTTCCATAGTATGTGGAAGAGGGCGTGTTGTCAAATGAATCGTAGCATTGCTGTGCAAAATCACCATATCTGAGTATCCCTGCTTTGAGAAGTGGCTTAATGAGATCCAGCATGCCATTCGAATGGTTGGCACCCTGGATATCTTGCCACATATCACAAACCTTTAATTGGTTTGGTTTGTCTTCTACATCTCCATTAGTTTTTTCTTTCGCTTCCTTCCAATTGCCCAAAACTAATCGAGATATTGCCATACTCTGGATTCTTACACTTGTTAGAAACACTTGCAGCTTTGGAGAGAAAAACAATCTTCTACTTTCTGGTTAATACTACAATCTTTGTTTGATGGTCCGATTCACAAATTCGATTTGTTTTTCAAGTTTCAAGTCAGTGGATATAAATAGAGAATGGGATGGGATGGTAGAGAATTTGGTGGCATTCGTGAGACAATTCAAACCATATTATTCGACTTTGCATTCGTGAGACAATTCAAACAATATTACTCGACTTGGTCTCGTTCACTTTGTCCAGCCCACCACTAACATTATTGCCTGAGCTTTCCCTTGAACTTGTCTTTTATTTGTAAAACCTGTCGAATTGAAATGGCATATACGCGTCTACTTCGTGCAACACAATATCTAGTAAAATGTCTATAACGAATTTATTTTATTGTCGACTTTCAACTTTTTATTTTCAGCTCAACTTATTATTGTCTCATTGAAATTACAATGTCGTGCAGGCATTCAGAAACTAAAACTAAGATGCAGAGTTATTAGATGTTAAATAAGGGAGCAAAATAAGACTATTTCCTTCTAAAATAAATGAATCTTTTATATTCATGTGCGAGGGAGCATCCTAGGTCTAATGAAGACACTATATCTAAATTTTTAGGGGCGAGGCATTGAGAATAGGTGGAAAAAAATGCACACAAGTTATAAATTTGATCATGTGTTTTAAGAATGAAGAAGTAAAGGAGAATAAATTGTGTACATATCTATAGAGGAATTACACATAAGAATGAAAACACATGGAATATGCTAAGTAATAATGTAGATATAAGCTATTTTATCATGAAGAAGAAGGGTGGACAAGCATAAGATTAAACCAAAACATTAGTTGTAAATAGAGTTAACTAGAGCACTATAACAGAAGAAAAACTAGGTAAATACTGTTGGCAATATTGCATTATAACAGACAATGAAAGATTGTTGGCATTTCATAAGGATATTGAGAAGGTTGTTGATAATTATGGATATAACTAATTAAATATGTTTACTGTCTTGATATTATTATTTTGTCATTGATGTCAACAAATTGATTTTCTAATTCAGTATGATGTTGCCATATCTTGAGAAGTATGATTTTAAAGAGTATAAAGATGTCGGTAAAAGACACAAGAAAGAATATGATGAATAAGGGGATGAATAAGGTATTCAATGGGCAACTACTACCGAGTCAGACAATGATGACATCATGATGTTTAGATTGTTTTAACATCATACATATGTTGTAAATTGTAAAGGTTAATACTATACTATATTACCAAGCAAAGAACCTAGCCGATAAACCCTAAGGTTATCGCTATCGGTTAATGAAGGTGGAATGTCTACCGAGTGAAGTTTAGTATTCATCGAGTTATAACCGAGTTGCTACCGAGTTGTAATCGAGCTATAACAGAATGCATTAAATGTTTGCATGCGTTATTTACCGAAGGAAGCTAATGAGCTGGAACTGATTAAATGATTGGTGAGTCGTGGATGAAGTTTGTTAACGAATCTAAGGCAATGGAAAGTCGGCATGAAGATCTATAGTGCAAATTGAACCGCAATACCCTGGCACAAGTTCCAAGACTAATATGCAAGTTCCAAGGCATGGTAAAACATTTTCAGATCGAGAGATGCATTGAACCTAGACAAGATTGAAGATCTGATGGCTATGATTGATCATGGGAAATGTGATCAAGGAGATTAAGCAGTTATCTAATTGTTTATAAATAGGAAACTGTTGATAAACAATGTGTGCGGGCAAGTGTATGCACAGCGATGTTACATAGTGATTACTGAGCACAGAAGCTTGAAGACCTATTTGAATAACAAAGTATAGAAGCCTAGCAGATAGACAAGATTAGTTCTATTTCTAGATTGTCTTAAACAAATAGGAATCTGCTTTAGCATTTTAGATGTGAAGTTGCAGATAGATTTTTATTACTGTTATTTTGTGAAAATGACAGAAAATCTCTTAACCGAGTGGACTTAACAGTCTTATTTGTAAAACCCTCTAGCAAGGTGACATTCTGATTAAGTGTTTGAAATCATTTAACAAGGTCACTTCTAACAAGGTGAAGATCCTAATAGATCTGAGGGAAATCCCTTAACCAGGTCACATCTAGCAATGTGTTTGTAATCTTTAACAGGATTTGCTTTTAACGAGCATACTCTAGAAGAGTATATTTCTTAGTGGGTCCGAAATACCATAGTGGTTTTTCCCTATTTGGGTTTCCACGTTAAATCTGGTGTTATGAGGTTTATGATGTTTATATGCTTTTGATTTTGCATGTTTGACAGTTTTGGTTATATTACTGATATATATGTTACCGAGGTTGAATCTGATGTTTTAATGGAAGATTAAGTTTGTATGATTCACCCCCCCCCCCCTCTCATCTTGTTGGCTATTAAATCTGTACTTATATTAAGTATCAAAACTATCAATTGGTATCAGAGCTTTGGACTCTGGAAGAAAAGTTTAAAGGCACTTGAGTTAAAGATCCAAAGATGTATAAGAGGGATGCACCGAAGCTAAACAAGTCAAGTTTCTCTACATGGCAGAAAAGGATGAAGCTACATCTATCAGAAGTTGGAGAATATGTTGTATACTATATGGAGAATGAATTTGTTACACCGAGCACCTATCTATTGACTATGGAAGAGATAAAGGAAAAGCAAGAACATATTCAAGCAATCATTGAAATAACATCTGCATTGATCGACTCAGAGTTTAATGATCTAGAAGGCTGCAATGATGCAAAGGTAATGTGGGATAAGCTCATATCAGTATATGGAGGAGATGAACATGTTCAAAGAGAAAAAGTAGATAGTCTAAGAGGACAACTTGAATCTATGAGGATGAATGAAGGTGAGAACATAACTCAGTATAGTATAAAACTAAAGGAGATTGTCAATCAAATCAAAGGAGCAGGTGGAACTATTGAAGAAAAGGATATAACAAGTAAGTTGTTGAGAACCCTTCTACCAGCTTATGCAATCCGAGTCTCTGCAATCAATGAATTGAGGTCTGTACCTAATATGCCAGTTTCTGTAGATGCTACTATTGGTAAGCTACATGCATTGGAGTTAAGTAATTTTGATAATAGTGGTTCTTTGGTAAATAAAGTTGAATATGCATTTAGTTCTTTTCATCTTGATGAATCTAATGATTACAATGAAAGAAAGTATAAGTACTCTGAAGGAGATCATAGTGGAGCAAGTGAAAGATTTCGTAAAAACATGGAGGAAGTACACAAACTATATGAGGAAATCAGAAAGTAAAAAGAGTTTGAAGCACTATTAGCCAAAAGGTTACCGAGAGGCAAAGGTAAGTATAAAGGAAAACTACCTTTGAAATGTTTCAATTGTGACAAGATAGGACATATGGCTTCTAACTGTCCTGACAAAGATTTTACTGAAAGTAGAGATTACCGAGATGACACACAGAAAGATAATCATTACAGAGGACATTGATACTTTAGAAGAAGAGATAAAAAGACATGCTTAATAGCTGATGAGGAATCCAATGATGATAAATCAGATGAGACTGATACAGAGGAAGTAGTTTATTTGGCTATCAAAGATGGATCAGATGAAGAAAGGTATGAAGAAAAAGCCCTAATATCTGACATAAATAGTAATGATTCTTGGATTATAGATAGTGGATGCTCACATCATATGACAGGAGATAAACACAAGTTTGTTATATTAGAAGATTATGATGGATGCTATGTTAGATTTGGTAATGATGCACCATGTTCGGTGAAAGGTAAAGGATCTATAACACTTCTTGACAGTGCAAGATGAAATGATGTTTATTGGGTTGAAGGTTTGAAATACAATTTGTTGAGTGTAGCACAGCTAAACAACACAGGTTACCAAATAGAATTTCAGAAAGGAATTGTCAAAGTTCATGACAAGAATGGAAAGTTAGCTGCCATCGGAACACAAACAAAAGGTAACATATTTCACCTTGACTCAACTCATAACAAGTGTTTGTATGCAAAGATAGATGATACCTGGTTATGGCATAAACGGTTTTGTCATGTCAATTTTGATAATCTAATCAAAATAAGTAAGATGCACCGAGTAAGAGGTCTACTGAGTCTTGAAAAACCTGAGAATGCTATGTGTCGAGGATGCCAGATGGATAAGATGAGAAAATCAAGCTTTACAAGTAAGTCTTACACTTCTAAGGGAATTTTAGATCTAGTGCACACTTATCTTTGTGGTCCTATGAAAGTTCAAAGTTATTATGGTGATAAATATTTCATATTATTTGTGGATGACTATTCAAGGATGATGTTAGTAATGTTTTTAAAAGAAAAATTAGAAGCTTTTCAAATGCTTAAATGGTACAAGGCAAGAGTTGAAAATGAAACAAGAAGATAGCTGAAATGTCTTAGATCAGATAGAGGATGAGAGTTCACATCTGATGAGTTCAACTTATTCTGCAATGATCATGGTATTAAAAGACAACTCTCTACACCGAGAACTCCACAGTAGACTGAAATAGCTGAGAGAAGAAACAGATCTATTGTGGATTGTGCTAGAACATTGATGATTGAAAAGAAGGTGCCACAAACATTTTGGAGAGAAGCAATAAGCACAGAAATTTACACCTTGAACTGAGTTCAATTAAAGAAAGGTACTTTGAAGACACCATATGAAATCTAGTATGATAAGAAACCTAATGTAAGTTATTTTAAAATCTTTGTAAGTAGATGCTATGTTCACAAAGATGATAGAAATGATAAGTTTGATCAGAAAAGTGAAGAAGGAACATTTCTAGGTTATTCTTCTAGAAGAAAAGCATTTAAATGTCTGATCAAATCATCTAACAAAATAGTAGAAAGTGCAAATGTGAAAATTGATAAATTTGCAGAAAGAAATGATGAAGGAAATTCCAAGGAACCAGAAGACTATGATGAATTTGTCTATGTTCAACCGAGAAGTCTTACCGAGAAGACTATTGAAGAAAATGAAGAGAATATCCAGTTACCGAGTGATGAAGAAGATCATACAGAGCCTACCGAGCCTGTATTAGCCAAGTATGTCAGAAGACATCATGCACCAAGTCAAATTATAGGAGATAAGGATGATCCAGTGATGACAAGGAACAAACTGAGACAGAACACATGTTTGATATTTGAATTTGAACCGAGAATAATGAAAGAGGCATTTAACAGTGAAGATTGGATAAATGCTATGACAGAAGAGATTGATCAAATCAAGAAGAATGACACATGGACACTAATCCCAAGACCAAAGGACAAAAATGTAATCGATACAAAGTGGATATTCAGAAACAAGCTGAATGAAAAAGGAGAGGTCATTCGAAACAAAGCAAGACTAGTTTGCAAAGGTTATGCTCAAGAAGAAGGAATTGATTATGGTGAAACTTTTGCACTTGTTGCTAGACTTGAAGGAGTAAGAACATTGTTGGCCTATGCTGCTTTCAAAAATTTCAAGTTATATCAAATGGATGTCAAATCTGCATTTCTGAATGGAATATTAGAAGAAGAAGTTTTTATTGAACAACCTAAAGGATTTGTTGAAGACAATAGTAAAGATCAGGTATGTAAATTGAACAAAGCTTTATATGGTTTGAAACAAGCACCTAGAGCATGGTATCAAAGATTGCACTCTTATTTGATTAAGATTGGTTTTATAAGGACAAGTGAGAATAACAATATGTACATGAAGAATGATGAAAATGGAATACTGATCTTAGATATATTTGTTGATGATATTATATTTTGTGGAAATGACTCTTTATGCAAGAACTTTGGAAATGAAATGAGCAAAGAATTTGAGATGACATTAATTGGTGAGATAAAGTATTTTATAGATTTACAGATACTACAAATGAAAAAAAAGATTTTCATTACTCAATCCAAGTACATAAAGGAAATCTTGAAGAAATTTAGAATGGAAGATTCAAAACCAATAAGTACTCCTATGGCTACTAACTGTAAATTATCAAAGAATGATGAATCTGCATCTGTTGATGAGACACTTTACCGATCCATGATTGGAAAACTACAATATGTTGTTCACAGCAGACCAGACATAGCACATGCAGTAGGTATAGTTGCAAGATTCTCTACAGATCCTAAGGAAACACACATGACAACAATCAAAAGAATTTTTAGATACTTGAAAGGCACTGAGGATTATAGCTTAGTATATCAAAAAGGAAATGATTTTAATTTAAAAGTTTATACTGATGCTGAATGGGCAGGAAACATTGATGACAGAAAAAGCACAAGTGGAGGAGCTTTCTTTTTAGGAGAAAGACTAGTGAGTTGGCTTAGCAAGAAACAAGGATGTGTTTCATAGTCAACAGCAGAAGCTAAATACGTTGCTGCAGCACTGAATTGTACCAACATTGCATGGATCAAACAATTGTTGGAAGGTATAAATGAGAAAGTTACTGAGCCAGTAACTATATTCTGTGACAATATTAGTGCCATTAATATTTCAAAAAACCCTGTTATGCACTCTAAGACAAAGCACATCTCTATCAAATATCATTATCTTAGAGAAGAAGCTCAAGAGAAGAAAGTGGTCTTGGAGTATGTTAGCACAAAGGAACAAATAGTAGATATCTTCACCAAGCCACCACCAAGGGACACTTTTAAATATCTCAGAAGTTAGTTAGGGGTCCTACCCCTATCTTCTACTCACTGACCGAGTTCGGTGAAAGCATCAATCCAATGACTCTATTGAATATCTTTTAGGAGTTGATGTTGCATTACACACTTTAGGATGTTTTCTAAAGGTGTACATGAATTATTACAGGAAACAATACAGGGAATAGGAATTAAAGACAAAATGCTCTGACCGAGACTCAGTTGATACATAATAGTAGGAAATCACTTCATACAGGAAGAAATTATGTTTTAGTTCTTTACCTTTTGACATTGTTGTCAAAGGGGGAGAAGACTAATATTAGAAGAGAAGAATATCAGAGGAGAAGACTAAGAGAAAACTGAGCAGACTATAGATTGGAAAGAAGACTGAAGAAAAGAGGAGAAGTCTAACATATGGGGGAGAGCATTTCAGCATTTCAAAATCACAGCAATCTGAATCTTTTTAAGGTCAAATCAATTGGTTTTTCCATCAATGCCAAAGGGGGAGATTGTTGGAAATATTGCATTATAACAAACAATGAAAGATTGTTGGCATTTCATAAGGATATTGAAAAGGTTGTTGATGATTATGGATATAACTGATTAAAGATGTTTACTGTCTTGATATTATTATTTTGTCATTGGTGTCAAGAAATTGATTTTCTAATTCAGTATGATGTTGCCATATCTTGAGAAGTATGATTTTAAAGAGTATAAAGATGTCGGTAAAAGACACAGGAAAGAATATGATGAATAAGGGGATGAATAAGGTATTCAATGAGCAACTACTACCAAGCTAGACAATGATGAGATCATGATGTTTAGATTGTTTTAACATCATACATATGTTGTAAATTGTAAAGGTTAATACTATACTATGTTACCAAGCAAAGAACCTAGTTGGTAAACCCTAAGGTTATTGCTATCGGTTAATGAAGGTGGAATGTCTACCAAGTGAAGTTTAGTATTCACTGAGTTATAACTAAGTTGCTACCGAGTTGTAACCAAGCTATAACAGAATGCATTAAATGTTTGCATGTGTTATTTAATGAAGGAAGCTGATGAGTTGGAACTGATTAAATGATTGGTGAGCCGTGGATGAAGTTTGTTAACGAATCTAAGGCAATGGAAAGTCAGCATGAAGATCTACAGCGCAGATTGAACTGCAATACCCTGGCACAAGTTCCAAGACTAATATGCAAGTTCCAAGGTAGGGTAAAACATTTTCAGATTGAAAGATGCATTGAACCTGGATAAGATTGAAGATCTGATGGCTACGATTGATCATGGGAAATGTGATCAAGGAGATTAAGTGGTTATCTAATTGTTTATAAATAGGAAAGTGTTGATAAACAATGTATGCATGCAAGTGTATGCACAGGGATGCTACATAGTGATTACCGAGCACAGAAGCTTGAAGACCTGTTTGAATAATAGAGTATAGAAGCCCAGCAGATAAACAAGATTAGTTCTATGTCTAGATTGTATTGAACAAATAGGAATCTACTTTTGCATTTTAGATGTGAAGTTGCAGATAGATTTTTATTACTGTTATTTTGTGAAAGTGACAGAAAATCTCTTAACCGAGTGGACTTAACAGTCTTATTTGTAAAACCCTCTCGGAAGGTGACATTCTGATTGAGTGTTTGAAATCCTTTAACAAGGTGAAGATCCTAACAGATCTGAGGGAAATCCCTTAACCCGGTCACATCTAGCAATGTGTTTGTAATCTTTAATAGTATTTTCTTTTAACCAAGCATACTCTAGAAGGGTATATTTCTTAGTGGGTCTAAAATCCCACAGTGGTTTTTCCCTATTTGGGTTTCCACGTTAAATCTAGTGTTATGAGGTTTATGATGTTTATATGCTTTTGAGTTTGCATGTTTGACAGTTTTGGTTATATTACTGATATATATGTTACCGAGGTTGAATCTGATGTTTTAATGGAATACTAAGTTTGTATGATTCACCCCTGCCCCCCTCTCATCTTGTTGGCTATTGGATCTATACTTATATTAAGTATCAGAACTATCAAATACAAGATTGGTTGTCAACATTTAAGTCCATTATAACTCAAAGAAATATGTGCAATTAGAATCTTGAAATAAATTATATAGAACCCAACAACATAAAATTCAATAGATCGAAAGTCATATAACTATCATTCAATAGAATCAATGACACTCAACTATGATTCATGACGTGACTTTCAAAGAAATCGCAAAAACATACTCATCAATATTGAAGGGTGTGGATGGAGCATAAATTTTATGCACTTAAATTACAAAGAAATTAACAATTAAATCATAAGGAAAAACAAAAAAAATTTACTTGAAATATACATAGCCATTATCATGTGTTGCATCACAAATACTATAATTTTATTGCTTACATTAAATCAAATTTACATCTCTCTTTTATAGAGAAATTCAAAAGCATATTGAAACTTCTATAAAAATCATCATTTAGTCTTTTGCATGACCAATGGAAATAACTTGTTTGCATGACTAGCAAGCTGGTAGCTAAACGGTGGAACTAAAAGTTCATGGTGGCAGACAGAGTTAAGCGGTGGATCCTGCATGCTCAAAGTGGAATTGGGGTTTAACAATAGAACTGTCAGTGGTTGCATGGTGGTAGATATTTCTTGCATGTGGGAGAAAATACTATATTCCATCATTCCCCCTTAATTTCAACCACAAATTCTATTGCATGTACTATTCCCTAACTGCTCTCTTCTTCGGTCTCAATCCTTTCACTCGTCTCTAATGAAGACTGTTGACTTCCTCAAATAGCTTCAAACCAATTCAGGATCTTCTCATTTACATATCCAATTCTTAATAGTAGTGCCATACATTTGGCTTCTGCCACTGTTGCAATAGTCTTTCGATATTTTGATTTTCAAATCTTTAAAATACCCATCTTGATCTTCCTGCAACTTCACTTTCATCAAGGTTACAATGGCTCAAGGAGGGGGACAAGAACACTAAGTTCTTCCACCAATCCACTTTGAAGCATAGAAGCCAAAATAGAATAAGGAAACTCCTGAGAGAAGATGGATCCACGATGGAGAATGAAGATGATATGGTTGCCTTGTTCATTGAATCTCTAAGTCTAAACAATCCAATGAACCAGGATGGCGGTTAGGACTGGAACAATATTTTGGATGTCATCCCTGAGATTATTGGGGATGCCGATCTTCTCCATCTCAATAAAAGAGTGACTTTGTAGGAGGTGAAGATTGATATGTTTTCCTTTGCCCCTTGTAAGTCCCCTGGCTTGGATGGGTTTCCCTCGACCTTCTTCCAAGATCATTGGGATATTTTGGGAAGTGACATCTTCAACGTTGCTAGAGACTTCTTCAGAACAGGTAAACTTCTTAAACAAATAAATGCAACTTTTATAGCTCTGATTCCCAAAAATGATAATGTTGTTTCCACTAAAGATTTTAGACCCATTAGTTTATGCAATACTATTTACAAAATTATCTCTAAAGTGATGGTCAATAAAATGAAACCCCTATTAGATAAAATGACCTCTAGTAATCAGAAAGGGTTGGTGGAAGGAAGACATATTCTAGATGCAGTCATTGTGGCACACGAACTCGTTCATTCTGTGGAAAACAACAAAAAACATGTTATGGTCTTAAAATTGGATATCTCCAAGGCTTATGATAGAGTGGCTTGGGACTTCCTTCTTGAAATCCTTAGAAGATTTGGGTTTAAAGGTAGATTCTTAGGAATGATAGAACAATTTATTTGTACCCGAAATTGTCAATTCTCCCAAATGGATGTCCTAAGGGCTACTTCTCTTGTGAAAATGGTCTGAGATAGGGTGAGCCCCTCTCCCCCTATCTATTTATTATTGTTGCTAAAGTGTTGGGAAGAAATATAGAAAAACTTTTAAGAGGGGGCTCCCTTAAAGGCTTCAAGGTGGCTTCCACCCTGAACCCCGTTACTCACCAACAATTTGTGCCCGATATTATAATTCTTGGAGAATATTTGTCTTGGAGGCAAAGCAATGGAAAAAAACCGTAGATAGCTATTCTTTGATTTCAGGACAGTATATAAACTTTGTCAAAAGCAAACTATTATTCAACTCTAGCCTTGAAGATAAAATATCCTTTATCCTTGGCTGCCAAGCTGCTACTCTCCCAGATTCCTATCTTGAGCTCTCCCTCATCTCCAAACACCTTTCTTTGAACTTTTGGAATGGCTTGCTTGAAAGGTTCCAAAATAAATTGGCTGGCTGGAAAGGAAAGTTCCTTAGTATGGACGAAAAATTACAACTTGTCAAGTCTTGCTTGCAGAATATGCCGATCTACTACCTATATCCGCTCAAAATGCCAGGGTTTATTGCTAATAAGATAAACAGGATTCAAAAAAGTTTTCTATGGAATGGCACAGAAGAAATAAGTAGACTTTCCTTGGTTGCTTGGGAAAAAGTTTGTAAACCCTTAGAAGTATGGAGGGTTGGGTATAAGGAAGATCATTTCCTTTAACAAATCCCTCATTACCAAAATTCGTTGGCAATTAGCTGAAGCACAAAAAGATTGTTCTGGCATCTTTAAAGCTATGTACTTCCCTAGCCAGAGTGAGGATAGGTTCTTCAATCAGATAGATCTCCCTGCAGGTATGTACTTCCCTAGCCAGAGTGAGGATAAGTTCTTCAATCAGATAGATCTCCCTGCAGGTTGTACTATCTAGAATTATGTGGCTAAAACTAGAAATAACATCAAAAGAAATGGGAAGATATTAATAGGAAATGGTATAAAGACTGATTTGTGGAAGGACACTTGGTTGCACAATTTGCCCCTAGATCATATCCCACAATTCCGGAATATAAAACAATTTTTAAGCAGTTACTGTGGTCCGATTCACAAATTCGCTTTGTTTTTCAAGTTTTAGATTAGTGGATATAAATAGAGAATGGGATGGGATGGTAGAAAAATTTGCTGGCATTCATGAGACAATTCAAACCATATTATTCAACCATATTATTCTTCTTTTCATTCGTGAGACAATTCAAACAAAATTATTCGACTTGATCTCGTTTACTTTGTCCAGCCCACCACTAACATTATTGTCTGAGCTTTCCCTTGAACTTGTCTTTTATTTGTCAAACCTGTAGAATTGAACTGGCATATACGCGTGTACTTTGTGCAACACAATATCTGGTAAAGGTATTATTTGAAAAGAATATCAGTTGATATTGTCTTTCGACACGTGTGCAATTCCTACTATAAAGAGAAAAGACAAAGACTGGCAAAATAGGTGAATGAATAGTAAGTGTTAAAAAAATAATTAAAACATCCCATAGCTGTCTATAACGAATTTATTGTATTGTCGGCTTTTAAATTTTTATTTTCAGCTCAATTTATTATTCTCACATTGAAATAACAATGTCATGCAGGCATTCACAAACTAAAACTAAGATGCAGATTTATTAGATGTTAAATAAGGGAGCCAACTAAGACTATTTCCTTCAACAATAAATGAATCCTTTATATTCATGTGCGAGGGATTATACTATGAAAGAGCATCCTAGGTCTAATGAAATCTAAATTACAGCAATTGTTTCTAAATTCTTAGGGATGAGGCACTGAGAATAGGTGGAAAAAAGATGCATGACCTATATGAATATGAATGAAAGTACACAGAAGTTAAAAATTTGATCATGTGTCTTAAGAATGAAGAAGTAAAGTAGAATACATTGTGTAAGTGGGACACATATGTATAGAGGAATTACACATAGGAATGAAAACATATGAAATATACTAAGTAATAATGTAGATATAAGCTATTTTATCATGAAGAAGAAGGGTGGACAAGCATAAGATTAAACCAAAATATTAGTTGTAAATAGAGATAACTATATCATTATAACAAAATAAAAAACTAGGTAAATATAAGATTGGTTGTCAACATTTAAGTCTATTATAACTCAAAGAAATATTTGCAATTAGAATCTTGAAATAAATTCTATAGAACCCAACAACATAAAATTCAATAGATCGAAAGTCATATAACTATCATTTAATAGAGTCAATGACACTCGACTACGATGCATGACGTGACTTTCAAATAAAACCCATAAAACTCAATACGAATATTGTGTAAAAGAGTCAATATTGCTCAACCATAATGTATCAACGAGCACAATAGAAATACCATAACAGTTAGAATAAAACATCAAAGGAAATCTATTCAACAAAATGACATAAATGTCACTAAAACCTTCAAATGAAACCCATATAATGTAATGAAATATAATCATTGTCTCCTTCACATAAGAATGATGATAGTGCACAAGATTGAATTCCATTATATATGAATGGGAAGACTATGCATTGCTAAATGTTACTACATTGGTAGTGCACATAAGGTATAAATTTGGATATGTGTTTTAAGCATGAAGGAGTAAAGGAGAATAATTTGTGTAAGTGGGACATGTGTATAGAGGAATTGCACATTGGGAGGAAAACATATGAAATATGCTAAGTAATAGTATAAACATAAATAATTTTATCATGAAGAGGAAGGGTGAACAAGCATATGAATAAACCAACATCAATTGTAAATAGAAATAACTAGAGCAATATCAAAGAATAAAAAAATGGCATATGCAAGATTGGCTGTCTAATATGATGAGGTAAAACTTTCAGCACATTTTGTGTCTCATTAGCCATTCATAATGGAGCCCCTTTAGCTCATCGATTCAAAATGAGGAATTACATTTTTTAGCGTGTCAAATTATGATATTTTTTATTAGGAATTAATTTTATATACATTTTTAGTCAAACTTAGTGATCCATATTTCATGAGTTGTGGTTAACATGAACCCATCTCTCATGAGTATCTACTTGATAGTCATTACATTTAGGTGTTTTTTTTAATGATGAAGCATTATATCGTTTTAGATGGTTGCTTTACTGAATGCTACTCTATCTCAAGTACACTTACCATGAAGCTTTTCACAAGATGAAACTTGTTTAGCTTGTTATGTCACCTTTCAGAATGTTTTTTTCCAAGTTATGAACCATTAATTAAAGACCATCTTTAGTTTAGCCATTGACAATGATGTCTTTTCCATAATGTATCAAATTACGATGCTTTATTAGAATTCAATTGTGATTTTAATTCAAACTCATTGATCCATATTTTACAAATAGTAGTTAGAACATATTAATCTATCATAAACATAAATGATTCACATAACATTCATTACAGCTAGACAAATTCACATAAATGAAATAATAGAACTTCTCAATACAAACCCTAATAAAACCCATCCAATCGTTGCTTTCATTTTATTCCTTCCCAAAAATAGAGTTCAAAACACTCGTATTGGCATATTGTTGTCAAATGCATCGTAGCATTGCTTAGAAAAATCACCATATCCGAGTTTCTCTTCTTTGACAAATAAGTTAATGGAATTGGCTTGTGTGTTCGTCTCCATTAATTTATTCTTTTTGTTTGAACAAATAATAACTTGGCTTTCGTGAGACAAGGACTGCAAGCAGCGTAGTTCTTGCCAATGCTTGGAAGAATAGTTTTGGTTTTGTGGTAGATTAATAGGTTTGGTGGAAAGATGCCACCGATATAGTTTCCATAACCTCCAAAATGCCAAATTTGATTTAGATTCTGGCATTGTTGGATCAATGAAAAGTGCCAGATTTGATTTAGATTTAGATTCTGGCATTGTTGGATCAATGAAAAGTTTATTGTAATAAAACTAATTTTAGTTTCTAGCATTGCTGGACCAATCATCTGCATTTGATATAAAGGGCAAGGAATGAGCAACTTTACCTGAAAATTATGCAAATGCTGAAATAAACCTTACCAATCCAATCTCTGCTTCAACATATGAATTGTTCTTTGTTCTACTCTCAAAGAAAATACATTTCTTCGCTATATCACTGTATCTTGAGATATTAATTTCTTCGCTATATCACCATATCTTGAGATATTAAGTTCAATCCGGAGCTTATTTGATTGCTTTCTTTTTCTACAGCACAATGTTCATTTTTTTTCTAGAATTATTGGAAAATAAGAAGTTAGATTTTTTGGAATGGCTCATCATAACATTGATAAGTGCAAAGATATTGATTACTATATATAACACAATCAATAAATAGTGATTGTGATATAACAATATATGAGATTAGGCTCTACAATTCTTGATTTGTGTGGAATACATACAAGAAACGTGTTTTCCATGAAAGATGGAGATCTTGCCATTGGATTGTTGTAATTCAATGTTTAGTACTTGTGAATAATGATGGCAATGTACTTTCTGGTTATTAGTTCTGATGTCCCAACCACAACATACTTCTCTAGCATTCAGAATTTGGTAATCCTATTTATATGCAATGCACTTGGGAAAATTCATCTTACGTAATTTTGATGCATAGTTTTTCTCTGAAACGTAGATATGAGTTGTATATGGTGTATAATATTTGAGCAGAATTGGAAGTGTAACAATAACGGGACATCACAAAACCTACCCTAACTTTTTGCATGCACAGAGTGGCCTTACACCAGAATGAGATATATGAAATATGCTCTGTAATGTTACTGGTGCATTTGGGGGCATCATATGGCATGACTGCCTATGCCATCGCCCATAATGAGCTATGGTTCAGACATGAAATCAACATGGTGGGCATCTTCAATGGGAGAAGCGACAAAAATGGAACAAAAGTCTCAGGAGGCATCTTCTTTAGAAGCGATGAAAAAGTCAGATGGGATTTCAGAAGCAACCAAAATAATCCCTAAACTTGAATATCTTAGAGTCAGATGCAGATGCAGATAGTGTTTGAACAGTAAGGCAATCATACGTGAGTCATTGCTGAGTCAGAGCCGAGTCACGAGCCGAGTCAGCCGAGCCGAGTCAGAGCCAAGTCCGAGTCTGGGAACTTTGGGTTTACCTAATTCCAACAACACAAGAATCACCGAAGATCCCATGAAATTTACAAGATTAGACATTTCTTAATGAAAAGATTCAAAACCTTTCAAAGGCAGGGAAGATAATGTAACCATTGGGCTACCTGACTGCTTTGTTTTTTTCCTTGCTGTCTCATGCCTTTTTTTGGTTTGTACCTGTCCGTTTTGGAAAAATTCTATTTTTCATTTTTCCTTTCCTTATTAGGGGGTGGGTGGCACATTTTGTTTAGGTTTTGGTGTGGAAGTTTTTTTGTTTTTGGTTGAAGGTCTCTGATACGGAGTTTTGGGTTTGTAAACAATTTCTTGCTCAAATATGAATAAATAGCATGACTCAGTTTTCTGATATCCTCTTGTTTACAATTATGTGATATTCTGATTCTATAAATTTGAGTTATAGTCCATTTAGTTAATATTTTAATTGACTGGTGATGGGCAAAGCACCTTTGACTGTTTTCCTTATCGGAAACAGTGTTTTTCCTGGTTTTGTGACTATGAATTATTGAGCAGTTTGATCGAGAGACAAGGGCAGAGAAGACTTGAGGTACTCTCTGCATCAGATTTCAGCCAGGATAAGCAAACTGAAGTCTACAAAATTTTGACACCTAATTTTCCTTTTTCATTCCTGAAGGAGGCAGGAGGAGCAATAGTTGTTACATAATGACTAAATCTTACTCTAAGCTTTCCATCTAAGAGATCTTACAGCAGTCTTTTAACTGACACTTGCTTTCAATCACTTGAACCAAAACTGATGAAGTTAATTAGAGAAAAAGAGAAAGGCTTGTCTATCAGATATATTCAAAATGCCAGTGAGACTGCACACATTTGTTCGACTCTTCGAACAACAAGGTCTAAATTTCCAAGGGAAAAACCTTCACCCTCACCAGGTTCCCCGACTTAGCTTGCAGGCAACCTTAGCTAGAACAGTACTCCGAATACTCCTTATATACTTCAGAAATTTTTAGTTGATTAATGAATGCAAAATTGCTACATGAATTTAGCTCTGTTCTTGAATCAAACCTTCTGAATTGACAATTGGCTAACTGTAGCATAAATGACTTTCCCTTGAGGATGATAATGAATGCAAAATTCCTACACAAGTTTACCTCTGTTCTTGAATTAAACCTTCTGAATTGACAATTGGCTAACTGTAGCATAAATACTTTTCCCTTGAGGATGATATTTTTTTTTTCTTTGTTTAATCTAGATAGATCTCAAATTTTAGATCTACTTTAAGAGAGGTTTCACTAATTATTTCCCAAAGACTTCATAAGATTATCGATTATTGGGATTTAGTATAGTATTATAGAAACAATACATTGTAAAACCCAGATGACTTCAGTTCTAATAATCATACCTTGATAAATACTTATTCTTTTCGAAGTAGACATTTGAAGCACTTATTCGTTTCGAAGTAGACAATTGAAGCTGAGGAAATGCATGAATTGTGTGATTCTTTATGAAATAAGAATAGGTTTATTTTCCAGGATTTACTCACCTCATCATAAAGATATGGAAATGGATAATCAAAAATCTTAGCTTCCTCAGCCATAAAATCTGGATCATCCTGCATAAAAATAGGGGAAATCATGCTCTATAAGCTTTTGTACCAGGCAAGGCTTCTTTAACTATTTCTCAAGTTCTTTGGGAAATATGATCATACTTGAGGGTGAGTAACAATTAAATTGGATGAGATGGCTACAGTTGCAAGCCCTTTTTGCATGACAAACAATTCAATAATTCATTCACTAGATGGACACCCATAGACACATAAAGAAATATAATTGCATAGCACACATTTATGACCGGCTCTGGTCCAGTGCCAAGTGGTAAGATGGGTCAACAAAAGCCATGTTTCACACCCTAATATATATGAGTCCTTAGCTTTAAAGTGGTCCCTATATTAATGCGGACTGGTCTATGGGGAAGAGGAGTTAAATTTCAATGTTGTAGGCATTATTGTTCCATAAACGATAAACTTGAAGCTAATTTTTTAGGTTAATTTGATGTATTAAACAGTTTCATAGAATTTTTTTATTATAAAAGAAAAAAATTAAATAACCCTATATATTGTTCAAAGATTTGTACTATTTAGGTTTTGTTATGATAACTCGGTTTGTTTTAAACCCAACCCTACCAATCCACCAACAACAAAAATATTGTAAAATATAATGTGGCTGGTTTATTAGTTATTGAGAAATATTGTACTGTGAGGAAATTTGCAAGCGTAATGATAGGTATGCCAATTCCTTGTTAAACATCAAGCCAATTTGACTTGGTAAGAGAAAAAATTAAAAAACACAAGTACACCCAAACCTTCAAATGAAAAGGTAAGAAACAACATACTCGGTAATAATCATTGGCAAGGTTTACAATGTCTCGCTTCAAGTGAATAACAAAAGGACAGTGATTACATATGAACATCACCTGTATGTTGAATAACATCAACAATTAGATATCATAAACAGACTCAAATTTGATAAAAAGGTTAGAAACATACCAGTAGAGCAGGGTATGCTTCGAAATCTTCCAATGTCCACACCTTTCCAGTCAAAGGCTCTAGAAGTTGCAAAAACCTGCTAACTAATAAAAAAAAATCACGTCCCCTTTTCTTTCATTGCTTGTCCCAAACAATGAGTGAAAACTGCCTTGTCTAATTATAAACTCTGGCCCAAAACTATCACATGGCAGCAAGAAAACGATGTCCCAACCATGAGATAAGTGTGATTGAGAAACTATCCACTGTGCTTTAGCTCTGTGTTTTTGCTTTCATGCAACTGTTGCGGTACGCATGTGTAACTGGCAACACAGTAGTTGGGATGTATTACAAATCTATGCCCTTGAATGATTATCATTGTTCGAAAATTGGAATATGGGAAGACAAGTGCACTTGTATGAAAGATCCAACTCCATGTCTAAACTCTAAAGTATGCAAAATGTTGAAGCAGAGCCAAGGCACGTGGGATGTTAAACAAATGTTGAGTCTAGGTATGATGATGATTTTGTGAGAGAGGTTGCAAAACTTTTGCTTAAAAAGTGCGTTGAGCAACAACGAGAAAAGTTGGCAAATACTCCAAAGGGATATATACAGCAGACTCCACTACATCATGCTTCTAGCAGGGGTTACGCATAAACATGTCAAGTGCTTCTTCTCTTTGGAGCTAAACTAGATCTTCGAGATGAAGATGACATGATAGCCTTGCATGTTGCAGTTCAAAGGAATATGGATGATGTCATAAATGTATTTATGAAGCATCCACAAATTAGTGAGTTAGTTGATTTAAAAGACAAAATGGGAAAGAGCCCTTTAGATGTAGCAATTACTTAGACACCCACAAACACAAACAAAGAAAAGACAAGACCTCAGCTATGAATAAATAACACAAAAAATTACGGACAACAACACATGAGGGAAGAAAATAAAGAAAATGAGAAGTGGACCCAAAGGATAAAAAGAAGAAACAAGGCGAAAGAAGGCCAAAAGGGGGGGGAGAGAAACTAGAAGAAGGAAGAGAAGAGAATGAGAGGAGGAAACAAAGAGAGGGAAAATTCCAAAGGCTAAGGGGCTAAGAGAGGAAGAAGGGAAAGGAGGAGGACTATCTGAGCTTAGACAACAAGGGGTGCCAAGAAGCGCTAAGATTCTAGCCATCATCCCGATTGAGTTTGGTGGGATGATTGTAGATTTGAATAGCTTCCATGAGTTTTCTTTTGATATACTATGTGCATGGGAAACTCTATTCTAATATAGCCTTGAGCAGAGATTTAAAGAATGTGTTGTGTCAGCTGTGGATAGCTTTGTTCGACACATTCAGACCGATCTAAAGAGGTTTGCCTGGAAAACACAAGGTATGTAGGTTTTCTACTGTTCTGGCGACAAATAGGAAGAAATTTTTGAAGTGTTTGCTTTAAAGGCAAAAAAGATATTCTTGTTCTTTCTTGACCTGTTCTTATTTGTGATTTCTAGAATTCCAGAAATTTCTGTTTGTATTTGTTCACTGTAAGGTATATATTTAATTCTATCTCCCATCTGCTATTACTTATCTTGATACCCATTTAGGTCATTTTAATCTCATCCTTCAAGAAGTGTGAAATACTAATATAAACTAAACAGTCTTTCAAGAAACTCTTCCTCTGTAAAATTCTCATTGTGCCTCATTAGATCTTGTTTTCTTTTTTCTTTTTATTGGGCATCATTAGATCATGTTGATATGTTTTATCTGCTTCCTATTCTTTCCCCATAATAGAGGAGATTTTGATTTTGTTGTTGGCTATATCCATTGCGCAGAAAATCTTAAAATGTTGATAAAAATTAGAGGACTGTGAACTATGAAACATTACTTCCATCCAGCTACAGTGACATTCTTTTGTTGGAGTCTGAAAGAATTTATCAATCTCATGAGTAGCATGATGCTACCGACTATATGTATTTAGAGAGCTTTTCTGCAAATTAAGATGAGAAAGACTCAGATCTTCGGGGTTAGATCCTAAATTGAAAGATGGAAAAGAGTTTGTCCAAAGGAAGACAAAAATTTTATGACTCTAATATCCCTAAGAAAACAGGATGCTTTTTTCCATGGGGTACATGGATTCGAAAAAGCAGCAAAATGTGGGAGCATATGTCATCACGCTTCTGAAGCTTTACAAGCTCATTCTACAAACCCATTCTGATGGAGCCAAAGACCAGCGAAGTAAAGATAGTACTTCAAAAGGACTTCAAGACACAAGGGTAAAGGTGTTCCACTTCTACTGCTCATTAGTTTTATGATGTAGCGTATAGGTTAAAGTTTGATCATTCAAGCAAACTCCTAGATTGGCTTGTCCCTAAAGCACACGTTGCTATAGATCGACTCATGTAACCATATTATATTTTCAACGAAAATTTTTGCATTGTGTAACTTATTAGCTATAGACCATCTCGTTTCTGCTTATGCCCAGACCAAGCTTAGACTAGGTATTCACCCAGGAATAATGCTACAAATATATCGATTCATCGATTGTTTCACATTTATTGTTCTTAAAAATTAAAAAAAATAGTATTATACTTTTTATTTTATATATATTGTTAAACAAAAAATAGACTAAACAAAAAACTTTGGCTAGGCCAGAGTAAGTATGTTGGTACTATTCTGAGAAGATTTAATATGCAAGATTCTAGACCATTGAGTGTTCCTGTTACAATGGGAATAAAGCTTTCTAGTTCATAGTGTCCTTCATCCCCATTGGAGACGGAAGAGATGAGTCGAGTACCATACCAAAGTGCTGTTGGAAGTTTAATGTATGCTATGGTTTGTACAAGACCAGATATTGCCCAAGCAGTGGGAGTACTTTCCCGTTACATATCTAATCCAGGAAGAGCACATTGGGATGCAGTAAAAAGAGTTTTTACATACTTGCAGGGCACCTCAGAGTACTCTATATGTTTTCATGGAAGAGGAAACAAACATTCCTTGGATATTAGAGGCTTTGTGGATTTAGACTGGGCAAGTGATGTCGATAGAAGAAGATCCACTAGTGCATATGTGTTTACATTACTTGGTGGTGCAATTAGTTGGATGAGCAAGCGACAGCCTGTGGTCACTTTGTCCACTACAGAGGTAGAGTATATGGCACCTACTCATGCCTGCAAAGAAGCCATTTGGCTTAAGAGATTATGTTCAGATATAGAGTTTAAACAGGGTGCAGTGACAATTTATAGTGATAGTCAGAGTGTAATCTGCCTAGCGAAGAACCCGACTTTTCATGGCAGGACCAAACACATTGATGTACAATATCATTTTGTAAGAGATATGGTTCAGGATGGCAGGGTGAAGCTAGAGAATGTAGAAATTTTGGTGAATGTTGTTGATTCATTAACTAAGCCCGTGAGCACAGAGAAGTTCAGATGGTGCTCAGAGTCTATGGGCCTCTTGGCCCCTGACTGTTGAGTCCATGGTAATATGGATCCCCTGACTCTTACAAGGTATTCGAGAAGTGGAAGAATGTTGAGATACATGTGTCTCAACCTTGCAATTTTTGGTAAATTGTTCCAAATGTAGTTGGGAGGTTTCCCATGTGTCAGTGTCCTGGAAAAAGGTATAAGAGTTGTTAAAAGATGCCTTGTCCATAGTATAATATAGGAGGGCCATTTTGAGAGATTATATGACACATTTCATGTTGGTTATGAGGGTCAAAAATAGGGGATAAGAGTTTGGACGTGAGTAACTACTTTTATCCTGGTTTTCTTATCTTGGAAAAACAAATGTCAAGGGTGGGCAACACATGTCATGGAGGTTTTGCCCATTGTATTGTAAAACCACAAATGGTTTCCAGGTTGTAAAATTCCTATATAATGAGGGCTTGGAGAGGAGTTTGGATCATGGAGTATTGGTTTGCAAGGCTGGGTGCTAGAAGGATGCTAGTGAAGTCTCTCCGAGCTTGAGTTGAGGTGATGCTCTTGTAAGAAATTGTATTGCAAGCGTATTGTAATCTCTTGTTGATTTGTTAATATACTATGCAGGTTTTAGAGTGTGGGGTTTTTCATCCGTATGGGTTTTCCCCACAATAATCGTTGTGTTATGTGTTTGTTGTTTTATTTTTACTCTATGTGCTTCTTGTGATCTCTGTGATAGTTAAGTTGAAATTTGCAAAATCATCCTCTCAAGATTAGCGTAGGAAGAATTTCCGCACATCTTTGCTTCCTTACAAGAATGTTGAGATACATGTGTCTCAACCTTGCAATTTTTGGTAAATTCTTCCAAATGTAGTTGGGAGGATTCCCATGTGTCAGTGTCTTGGAAAAAGGTATAAGAGTTGTTAAAAGATGCCTTGTCCATAGTATAATGTAGGAGGGCCATTTTTAGAGATTATATGACAAATTTCATGTTTGTTATGAGGGTCAAAAATAGGGGATAAGAGTTTGGACGTGAGTAACTACTTTTAACCTAGTTTTCTTATCTTGGAAAAAGAAATGTCAAGGGTGGGCAACACATGTCATGGAGGTTTTGCCCATGGTATTGTAAAACCACAAATGGTTTCCAGGTTCTAAAATTCCTATATAATGAGGGCTTGCAGAGGAGTTTGGATCATGGATTTTTGGTTTGCAAGGCTGGGTGCTAGAAAGATGCTAGTGAAGTCTCTCCGAGCTTGAGTTGAGGTGATGCTCTTGTAAGAACTTGCATTGCAAGTGTATTGTAATCTCTTGTTGATTTGTTAATATACTATGCAGGTTTTAGAGTGTGGGGTTTTTCACCCGTATGGATTTTCCCCATGATAATCACTGTGTTATGTGTTTGTTGTTTTATTTTTACTCTATGTGATTCTTGTGATCTCTGTGATAGTTAAGTTTTAATTTGCAAAATCGTCCTCTCAAGATTAGCATAGGAAACATTTCCGCACACCTTTGCTTCCTTACAAGTGGTATCAGAGCCTAACCAGTTTTGGTTCTATTTGTTGGGTACAGGGTTTTTTGAGCTAATCAAGGTTTAAGTGGGAGCTTGTGTAGAGTATTTTATTTCTGTATTGCAGGATCGTAAAGATGGCAAGTATATCAGGGAGGATTTATGTAGAGATGTTTTCTGGCACAAACTTTGAAATGTGGAAGCTGAAGATGGAAGATCTGTTGATTGATCAAGATCTATGGGATGCAATCGATGAGAATAAGTCGAGGCCCGCAGATCTGACTTTAGCTACACAATATGATGTAATGGATAGAAAAGTTAAAGGTCTCATAAGATTGTGCCTTGCAGACTCAATTTTGATTAATGTCCATGAAGAATCTACTGCGAAGAAGCTTTGGAAGAAGCTAAGTGAGATCTACCAAACAAAATCACTTGTGAATAAAATTTTCTTGAGGAAGAAGTTGCATTCCTTGAGAATGGAAGAAGGTGGACGAATTTCAGAGTATCTAGAAAGTTTTAATATGTTGGTGACTCAGTCGACCTCAGTTGGGGTACCAATGGATGAAGAAGAAAGGTGCCAAATCTTGCTATGTTCGTTGCCAGACTCATGGGATAGCCTTGTGATGGCAATAGGGAGCACTGCAGTTGTCTTAAAGATGGAGGATGTTGTTGGTTCTCTACTTTCTGAGGAGATGAGAAGGAAGGTTTCTCTGAATGGCAAAGAGGCTTTTAGTGTTCGAGGAAGACCAAAAGAAAGAGGCAAGAATGAAAAGAAGAATGGCCATTCTAAGTCCAAGAATAAGGGGAGATCAAAATCTCTTGGTAAGTCCAAGGTAATTTGCTAGAATTGTGGAAAGCCCAGACATTTCTGAAAGGACTGTAAAGAAGAAAAGAAGAAAAAGAAGAAGAAGCAAGATTCTGATTTTGAGTCCGAGAAGAAAGATGGAGATGCTTTTATTGCAGCCTTGGCCACTCGTGCAGGTGACAATGCATGGTTGATAGACTCAGGTGCATCTTTCCACATGACTCCTATTAGAAACTGGTTTAGTAAGTATGAAAAGTTTGATGGTGGTAAGGTGTATTTGCATGATAACTCCTTTCTTGATATTGTTGGTCGTGGAAGTGTTCATGTTAAATTTTCTGATGGTAGAATTAGAAGATTTGATGGTGTCTTGCATATCCCGGGACTAGCAAGAAATTTGTTATCTGTCAGCAAACTAATAGATGTAGGTGTGCATGTACAGTTTTCTAAAGTGGGTGTGAAAATGGTGAGAGGTGCTATGGTAATAGCAAGAGGAAGAAGAATGGGTACATTATACCAGCTTGATGCATGCATTGCTGAGTGCAATAGAACTTCTGATAAGACTGCAATAAAGACTATGTTGGAAAAGGAGAGGGTGTCTCTTTTAGCAAATGGTCATGGTTTTTGGGTACCCAAGGGTGCTCTGTCTACTGAATCAAAGTTGCCTGCAGAGAAGACAATGTTGTGGCACCTGAGACTCAGTCACATAGGTGAGAAGGGTCTATGAACTTTGAAAAATAAGAACCTTGTTAATGGGTTGAATGATTGCAATCTTGAATTTGATTTTTGTGAGCATTGTATTTATGGAAAACTAAACCGTATTCAGTTTTACTCCAGTTCTTATAAGTCTTCAAGTGTTTTGGATCTAATCCATTCAGATGTATTTGGTCTAGTTGATGTTTCTTCTATTGGTAAATCAGTTTATAATGTTTCTTTCATTGATGATTTCAGTAGAAGAACATAGGTTTATTTTCTTAGGAGTAAATCTGAAGTTTTCAGTTGTTTCAAAGAATTTAAAGCAACAGTTGAGTTGCAGACAGGAAAGAAGATAAAATGTTTAAGGACAGATAATGGTGGTGAATATTGCTCCAATGATTTTGACACATTTTGTAAAGATTGTGGTATTAAGAGACAGAAGACAACTCCATATTCTCCACAACAGAATGGAGTTGCAGAAAGAATGAACAGGACCTTGATGGAGAAGGCTAGGAGTATGCTAAGTGGTGCTAGTCTAGAACAAAAGTTCTAGGTTGAAGCTGTAGCCACCGCCTGCTACCTGATAAACAGGTCTCCTACATCAGCTCTTGTTGATAAAACGCCAATGCAAGCATGGTCAGGCCACAAGCCTTCACTTAGTCATTTGAGAGTTTTTGGTTGTGAGGCATATGCTCATGTGCCAAAGGAGAAGCAGACAAAATTGGATAACAAAGCTATTAAATGTATATTCATTGTATATAGTTATAGTGTGAAAGGATACAAGCTTTGGGATCCTGTTGCACAAAAGGTATTTTATCCCAGAAGTGTTATTTTTAGAGAAACTAAGTCTTCTTCTATTACAGTGCAGCCAGAACAAAAGGAAGAAAAGAAAGATGTGATTCAATTGCCTACTACACCTGAAAAAGTTGAATCAAGGCCCGTAGAAAGACAGGAAGTTGATGAGATCTCTATGAGTTTTGAATCATCAGAGAAAGAAGAAGAACCTGAACATGAACTTGTTCGAAGGTCTACTAGACAAAGAAAACCACCTAAAAGGTATGGATATTCTCCTGATGATTGGAGATGCATATTTTCTTTGAATGCTAATATTGATGAAACGAAATCTATAGAAGAGGCTCTCGGTATGAATGATTCAGAGTCCTGGAAAATTGCCATGGATGAAGAGATGGCAGCTCTTAAGAAAAATGGCACATGGGACCTTGTATCATTGCCTGAAGGACGAAAGCCTATTGGTTGCAAATGGGTGTTCAAAAGGAAGATAGGTTCAGATGGAAGTATAGAGAAGTACAAAGCACGTTTGGTTACAAAAGGTTATTCCCAAGTTGAGGGAGTAGATTATGGTGAGATTTTTTCTCCTGTAGCCAAAATGACATCCATTCATTCCTTAGTTTCTATTGCAGCACCTTATGATCTAGAGGTCGAACAAATGGATGTAAAAACTACTTTCCTTCATGGAGATTTGGAGGAAGAAATTTATATGGCACAGCCAAAGAACTATGTGATAAAGGTAAAAGTAATTTGGTTTGTAAGTTGAAGAAATCCTTGTATGGTTTAAAACAGAGTCTTAGGATGTGGTACCAGAAGTTTGATACATATGTATTGAGTTTGGGATTTGTGCGATCTAAATTTGATCACTGTATATATTTGAAATCTGATGGTGATCATTTTCTAGTTATTGCCTTATATGTTGATGACATGTTGTTTATTGGGAAAGGAAAACGTTTGATTGCAGAATTAAAACCTCAACTCTCAGCAAAATTTGATATGAAAGATCTTGGTGTAGCAAGAAACATTCTGGGAATGGAGATTGTAAGAGATAAACAAAACAAAAAACTTTGGCTAGGCCAAAGTAAGTATGTTGGTACTATTCTGAGAAGATTTAATATGCAAGATTCTAGACCATTGAGTATTCCTGTTACAATGGGAACAAAGCTTTCTAGTTCATAGTGTCCTTCATCCCCATTAGAGATGGAATAGATGAGTCGAGTACCATACCAAAGTGTTGTTGGAAGTTTAATGTATGCTATAGTTTGTACAAGACTAGATATTGCCCAAGCAGTGGGAGTACTTTCCTGTTACATGTCTAATCCAGGAAGAGCACATTGGGATACAGTAAAAAGAGTTTTTACATAATTGCAGGGTACCTCAGAGTACTCTATATGTTTTCATGGAAGAGGAAATGAACATTCCTTGGATATTAGAGGCTTTGTGGATTTAGACTGGGCAAGTGATGTTGATAGAAGAAGATCCACCAGTGCATATGTGTTTACATTATTTGGTGGTGCAATTAGTTGGATGTGTAAGCGACAAGCTATGGTCACTTTGTCCACTACAGAGGCAGAGTATATGGTAGGTATTCATGACTGCAAAGAAGCCATTTGGCTTAAGAGATTATGTTTAGATATAGAGTTTAAACAGGGTGCAGTGGCAATTTATAGTGACAGTCAGAGTGCAATCTGCCTAGCGAAGAACTCGACTTTTCATGCCAGGACCAAACACATAAATTAACAATATCATTTTGTGAGAGATATGGTTGAGGATGGCAGAGTGAAGCTGGAGAAGGTAGAAACTTTGGTGAATGTTGCTGATTCATTAACTAAGGCCGTGAGCACAGAGAAGTTCAAATGGTGTTCGGAGTCTATGGGCCTCTTGGCCCCTGATGATTGAGTCCATGGTAATATGGATCCCCTGACTCTTGCAAGGTATTCGACAAGTGGGAGAATTTTGAGATACATGTGTCTCAACCTTGCAATTTTTGGTAAATTGTTCCAAATGTAGTTGGGAGGTTTCCCATGTGTCGGTGTCTTGGAAAAAGGTATAATAGTTGTTAAAAGATGCCTTGTCCATAGTATAATATAGGAGGGCCATTTTTAGAGATTATATGACACATTTCATGTTGGTTATGAGGGTCAAAATTAGGGGATAAGAGTTTGGACGTGAGTAACTACTTTTAACCTGGTTTTCTTATCTTGGAAAAACAAATGTGAAGGGTGGGCAACACATGTCATGGAGGTTTTGCCCATGGTATTGTAAAACCACAAATGTTTTCCAGGTTGTAAAATTCGTATATAATGAGGGCTTGGAGAGGAGTTTGGATCATGGAGTTTTGGTTTGCAAGGCTGCGTGTTAGAAGGATGCTAGTGAAGTCTCTCCAAGCTTGAGTTGAGGTGATCCTCTTGTAAGAACTTGCATTGCAAGTGTATTGTAATCTCTTGTTGATTTGTTAATATACTATGCGGGTTTTAGAGTGTGGGGTTTTTCACTCGTATGGGTTTTCCCCATGATAATCACTGTGTTATGTGTTTGTTGTTTTATTTTTACTCTATGTGCTTCTTGTGATCTCTGTGATAGTTAAGTTGAAATTTGCAAAATCGTCCTCTCAAGATTACCATAGGAAGCGTTTCCGCACACCTTTGCTTCCTTACAAGAATGTTGAGATACACGTGTCTCAACCTTGCAATTTTTGGTAAATTGTTCCAAATGTAGTTGGGATGTTTCCCATGTGTCGGTGTCTTGGAAAAAGGTATAAGAGTTGTTAAAAGATGCCTTGTCCATAGTATAATATAGGAGGGCCATTTTTAGAGATTATATGACACATTTCATGTTGGTTATGAGGGTCAAAAATAGGGGATAAGAGTTTGGACGTGAGTAACTACTTTTAACTTGGTTTTCTTATCTTGGAAAAACAAATGTCAAGGGTGGGCAACACATGTCATGGAGGTTTTGCCCATGGTATTGTAAAACCACAAATGGTTTCCAGGTTGTAAAATTCGTATATAATGAGGGCTTGGAGAGGAGTTTGGATCATGGAGTTTTGGTTTGCAAGGCTGGGTGCTAGAAGGATGCTAGTGAAGTCTCTCCAAGCTTGAGTTGAGGTGATTCTCTTGTAAGAACTTGCATTGCAAATGTATTGTAATCTCTTGTTGATTTGTTAATATACTATGCAGGTTTTACATTGTGGGGTTTTTCACCCGTATGGGTTTTCCCCACAATAATCGATGTGTTATGTGTTTGTTGTTTTATTTTTACTCTATGTGCTTCTTGTGATCTTTGTGATAGTTAAGTTGAAATTTGTAAAATCGTCCTCTCAAGATTAGCGTAGGAAGCATTTCCGTACACCTTTGCTTCCTTACAAGTGGTATCAGAGCCTGGCCAGTTTTGGTTCTATTTGTTGTGTATAGGGTTTTTTGAGCTAATCAAGGTTTGAGTGGGAGCTTATGCAGAGTATTTCATTTCTGTATTGCAGGATCATAATGATGGCAAGTATATCAGTGAGGATTGATGTACAGAAGTTTTCCGACACAAACGTTGAAATGTGGAAGCTGAAGATGGAAGATGTGTTGATTGATCGAGATCTATTTGATGTAGTCGATGAGAATAAGTCAAGGCCCGCATATCCAACTTTAGCTGCACAATATGATGTAATGGATAGAAAAGCTAAAGGTCTCATAAGATTGTGCCTTGTAGACTTAATTTTGATTAATGACCACGAAGAATATATTGCGAAGAAGCTTTGGAAGAAGCTAAGTGAGATCTACTAAGCAAAATCACTTGTGAATAAAATTTTCTTGAGGAAGAAGTTGCATTCCTTGAGAATGGAAGAAGGTGGATGAATTTCAGAGTATCTGGAAAGTTTTAATATGTTGGTGACTTAGTTGACCTCAGTTGGGGTACCAATGGATGAAGAAGAAAGGTGCCAAATCTTGCTATGTTTGTTGCCAGACTCATGGGATAGCCTTGTGATGGCAATAGGGAATACTACAGTTGTCTTGAAGATGCAAGATGTTGTTTGTTTCTCTACTTTCTGAGGAGATGAGAAGGAAGGTTTCTCTAAATGCCAAACAAGCTTTGAGGGTTCGAGGAAGACCAAAAGAAAGATGCAAGAATGAAAAGCAGAATGGCCGTTCTAAGTCCAAGAATAAGGGGAGATCAAAATCTCCTAGTAAGTCCAAGGTAATTTGCTGGAACTGTGGAAAGCCTGAACATTTCCGAAAGGACTATAAAGAAGAAAAGAAGAAAAAGAAGAAGAAGCAAGATTCTGATTCTAAGTCTGAGAAGGAAGATGGAGATGCTTTTATTGCAGCCTTGGCCACTCGTGCAGGTGACAATGCATGGTTGATAGACTCAGGTGCATCTTTACACATGACTCTTATTAGAAACTGGTTTAGTAAGTATGAAAGGTTTGATGGTGGTAAGGTGCATTTGGGTGATAACTCCTTTCTTGATATTGTTGGTCGTTGAAGTGTTCATGTTAAATTTTTTGATGGTAGAACTAGAAGATTTGATGGTGTCTTGCATATCTGGGGACTAGCAAGAAATTTGTTATCTGTCAGCAAACTAATAGATGGAGGTGTGCATGTACAGTTTTCTGAAGCAAGTGTGAAAATGGTGAGAGGTGCTAGGGTAATAGAAAGAGGAAGCAGAATGGGTACATTATACCAGCTTGATGCATGCACTGTTGAGTGCAATAACACTTTTGATAAGACTGCGATAAAGACTATGTTGGAAAAGGAGAGGGTGTCTCTTTCAGTAGATGGTCATGATTTTTGGGTACCCAAGGGTGCTCTGTCTACCGAATCAAAATTGCCTACAGAGAAGACAATGTTGTGGCACCCGAGACTCGGTCACATAAGTGAGAAGGGTCTACGAACTTTGAAAAATAAGAACCTTGTTAATGGGTTGAATGATTGCAATCTTGAATTTGACTTTTGTGAGCATTGTATTTATGGAAAACAAAACTGCATTTAGTTTTCCTCTAGTTCTTATAAGTCTTCAAGTGTTTTGGATCTAATCCATTTGGATGTATTTGGTCTAGTTGATGTTTCTTCTATTTGTAAAGCAGTTTATTACGTTTCTTTCATTGATGATTTTAGTAGAAGAGCATCGGTTTATTTTCTTAAGAGTAAAGCTAAAGTTTTCAGTCGTTTCAAAGAATTTAGAGCAATGGCTGAGTTGCGGACTGGATTGAAGATAAAATGTTTAAGGACAGATAATGGTGGTGAATATTGCTCTAATGATTTTGACACATTTTGTAAATATTGTGGTATTAAGAGACAGAAGACAACTCTGCATTCTCCACAATAGAATGGATTTGCAAAAAGAATGAACAGGACCTTGATGGAGAAGGCTAGGAGTATGCTGAGTGGTGCTGGTCTAGAACAAAAGTTCTAGGTTGAAGCTGTAGCCACTACCTGCTACCTGATAAACAGGTCTCCTACATCAGCTTTTGTTGATAAAACACCAATGGAAGCATGGTCGGGCCACAAGCCTTCACTTAGTCATCTGAGAATTTTTGGTTGTGAGGCATATGCTCATGTGCCAAAGGATAAGCGGACAAAATTGGATAACAAAGCTATTAAATGTATATTCATTGGATAAAGTTATAGTGTGAAAGGATACAAGCTTTGGGATCCTGTTGCACAAAAGGTAATTTATTCCAGAATTGTTATTTTTAGAGAAACTAAGTCTTCTTCTATTACAGTGCAACCAGAACAAAAGGAAGAAAAGAAAGATGTGATTCAACTTCCTACTACACCTGAAAAAGTTGAATCAAGGCCCGAAGAAAGATAGGAAGTTGATGAGAGCTCTACGAGTTCTGAATCATTAGAGGAAGAAGAAGAACCTGAAAATGAACTTGTTCGAAGGTCTACTAGACAAAGAAAACCACCTAAAAGGTATGGATATTCTCCTGATGATTGGAGATGCATATTTGCTTTGAATGCTAATATTGATGAACCGAAATCTATAGAAGAGGCTCTTGGTATGAATGATTCAGAGTCCTGGAAAATTGCCATGGATGAAGAGATGGCAGCTCTTAAGAAGAATGACACATGGGACCTTGTACCATTTCTCTAAGGACGAAAGCTTGTTGGTTGCAAATGGGTGTTCAAAAGGAAGATAGGTTCAGATGGAAGTATAGAGAAGTACAAAGCACGTTTGGTTGCAAAAGGTTACTCCCAGGTTGAGGGAGTAGATTATGGTGAGACTTTTTCTCCTATAGCCAAAATGACATCCATTCGTTTCTTACTTTCTCTTGCAGTAGCTTATGATCTAGAGGTCGAACAAATGGATGTAAAAACTACTTTCCTTCATGGAGATTTGGAGGAAGAAATTTATATGACACAACCAGAGAACTATGTAGTAAAAGGTAAAAGTAATTTGGTTTGTAAGTTGAAGAAATCCTTGTATGGTTTAAAACAGAGTCCTAGGATGTGGTACCAGAAGTTTGATACATATGTAATGAGTTTGGGGTTTGTGCAGTCTAAATCTGATCACTGTATATATTTCAAATCTGATGGTGATCATTTTCCGGTTATTGCCTTGTATGTTGATGACATGTTGTTTATTGGGAAAGGAAAAGGTTTGATTGCAGAATTAAAATCTCAACTCTCGGCAAAATTTAATATGAAAGATCTTGGTGCAGCAAGACACATTCTGGGAATGGAGATTGTAAGAGATAGACAAAACAAAAAACTTTGGCTAGGCCAGAGTAAGTATGTTTGTACTATTCTGAGAAGATTTAATATGCAAGATTCTAGACCATTGAGTGTTCTTGTTACAATGGGAACAAAGCTTTCTAGTTAATAGTGTCCTTCATCCCCATTGGAGATGGAAGAGATGAGTTGAGTACCATACCAAAGTGCTGTTGGATGTTTAATGTATGCTATGGTTTGTACAAGACTAGATATTGCCCAAGCAGTGGGAGTACTTTCCCGTTACAAGTCTAATCCAAGAAGAGCACATTGGGATGCAGTAAAAATAGTTTTTACATACTTTCAGGCTACCTCAGAGTACTCTATATGTTTTCATGGAAGAGGAAATGAACATTCCTTCGATATTAGAGGCTTTGTGGATTCAGACTGGGTAGGTTATGTTGATAGAAGAAGATCCACCAGTGCATATGTGTTTACATTATTTGGTGGTGCAATTAGTTGGATGAGTAAGCGACAAGCTGTGGTCACTTTGTCCACTATAGAGGCAGAGTATATGGCACCACTCATGCCTGCAAAGAAGCCATTTGGCTTAAGAGATTATGTTCAGATATAGAGTTTAAACAGGGCACAGTGACAATTTATAGTGACAGTCAGAGTGCAATCTGCCTAGGGAAGAACCCAACTTTTCATGCCAGGAGCAAACACATTGATGTACAATATCATTTTGTGAGAGATATGGTTGAGGATGGCAGGGTGAAGCTGGAGAAGGTAGAAACTTTGGCGAATGTTGTTGATTCATTAACTAAGCCTGTGAGAACAAAGAAGTTCAGATGGTGTTCAGAGTCTATGGGCCTCTTGGCCCCTGACTGTTGAGTCCATGGTAATATGGATCCCTTGACTCTTGCAAGGTATTCAACAAGTGGTAGAATGTTGAGATACATGTGTCTCAACCTTACAATTTTTGGTAAATTGTTCCAAATGTAGTTGGGAGGTTTCCCATGTGTTGTTGTCTTGGAAGAAGGTATAAGAGTTGTTAAAAGATGCCTTGTCCATAGTATAATATAGGAGGTCCATTTTTAGAGATTATATGACACATTTCATGTTGGTTAGGAGGGTCAAAAATAGGGGATAAGAGTTTGGACGTGAGTAACTACTTTTAACCTGGTTTTCTTATCTTGGAAAAACAAATGTGAAGGGTGGGCAACACATGTCATGGAGGTTTTGCCCATGGTATTGTAAAACCCCAAATGGTTTCCAGGTTGTAAAATTCCTATATAATGAGGGCTTGTAGAGGAGTTTGGATCATGGAGTTTTGGTTTGCAAGGATGGGTGCTAGAAGGATGCTAGTGAAGTCTCTCTAAGATTGAGTTGAGGTGATGCTTTTGTAAGAACTTGCATTGCAAGTGTATTGTAATCTCTTGTTGATTTGTTAATATACTATGCAGGTTTTAGAGTGTGGGGTTTTTCACCCGTATGGGTTTTCCCCATGATAATCACTGTGTTATGTGTTTGTTGTTTTATTTTTACTCTATGTTCTTCTTGTGATCTCTATGATAGTTAAGTTGAAATTTGCAAAATCGTCCTCTCAAGATTAGCGTAGGAAGCATTTCCGCACACCTTTGCTTCCTTACAAAAAAAAGGAAACCACTCTCAACAAGCGCTTGTCAAAAAATGAAACCACTCTCAGGAAGCAGATATCAAATTTGGATTATGCATCTCTAAGTTGTCTGTAAAGAAAGTCAGGGTCATTCTGAGAATTTATACATTACCCTTCAATATGATTCTACTTTACTTACTTTCAGAGATAGTCCAGAGCTAGTCAAAACAAATGTCAGAAGTGGGATTTGAACCCACGCCCTCATTAGAGGACCAGAACTTAAGTCTGGCACCTTAGACCACTTGGCCATCCTGAACTTGCATGATAATATTCGAACTTAAATATTGTTTTAGTATATCTCAACTCTATGTTATTTTCTCATTGCTATATTTTAATGGTGAAAACAGTATACTCATGTTCATTTTTCGTAAGTTTTAGTTCATTGACCAAGGTTGTTTTTAATGTTTAAGTTGTTATGGATAGACTCCTACAACCATATTATATTTCCAAAGAAAATTATGCATTGTGTAACTCATTAGCTACAGATTATGTCATTTCTGCCCATTCTCAGATGAGACCTAACGCTAGGTATCGACCCAATACTTGTATGGATCAGATCTATGCCCTTGAGTAACGGAGAGAAGAATTTTGCTTTAATAGTTAAAAAAGAATCCCCCAACAAATAAGGCTATTGTTTTTCGGAATGAAATCAGTATCTTATCTTGATCATTATCTTCTGGAATTAAATTCATAACACTCAAATCTACACTAATTTTTCAACCATGGTGCTTTGAGCAAGCTAAACAATTGCTGCCCCTAGCAGATATTAGATTTGGTTAGAAACAATATCACATTTAAGATATGACAAACTCATATAAATTCAACAAATAATTAGTTTAATAGTAGTTCTCAAAGTAGTGCTTAAAATAAAACATCTTATAAATATTATCATTATCATTGCAACATATATAATAGCATCATAGCAAACATATTTGTGCTTATATATCTAGTAAGGGACATTACAGAAACCCTCAAAAGTCCAAAGAAACATAATGAAAGATTGGAAACAATAGCAAATGACTATCTTAAAGAGCAGCAATCAAGAGGCATGTTACAATGCATTGTAAAGAGAAATGACATATAGGATTAGTTCAAGGGCGTTGAAAGATAAAATTTGCTTAATCATCAATAAAAAATATAGTTGAGACTTTAAACATATCATTCACAGCCAAGAATCTTCATGATAGTTGTTAATAGCGAAGGCATAAAGGAAACTAGAGTCAAGGGGTCACTGTCAAACCAAACCAGTAAAAATTAATGTAAGATAGTCACCATCAAAATGCAGTCAAGAGGTTAGGGTTCCAAAATGTTGGCAACATCTCCAAATGATACTAGCACCATTCTAGAAACCAAGATACACTGAAGACAAGGACAGTGATAGAGCCAACCTTATAGCCTACAGAAAAGACTAATGCATAGATGAGAAGGTTGTGTTCCACTGTCATAGCCTAGACATAGCATCTCACACAAAAGATCACTGAAAATCAGTCTTGACAAGGCTCTTTTCATTCCCATGGTCAAGGTGAGTAAGGAGTACAAATATGCAACATTGCAGAGATAGTGAGGGTTTCATGTGATAGTTTATAGTCAACAAACCATGAAAACACATAGGTGTCCATGTCAAAGACCAATGACAATTCAAGACTGCAAAGACTTATGGCATCTTAATAAAGATTTTATTTTGTTCCATGTTGCTTAATACCAAACAAATCAAGCAAATATAGACATACCGTGTCTTGATAGTCATGTATCAATCATCTTTCCAGCTCATCGCAATTTATTGTGGCATAGTCTTACCAAAAGCTGTATGCTAATTTAATCTGGTTTGGTTTATCATGCTTTGGCAATTTGTCTTGGCACCTTGAGAAAACACAGGTTCTTCTGGTTTCAGCACTTGTAAAAATTATGTAAATCAGACAACCTTGAAATTAATGTTTTGAAACCTACAAAAGAGGTGAGAAGCTGTCTTTTGGCAAAACTGGGTGTTGAAAGCCAGAGAGGCCCAAACCCTAAACCAAATTTAGGGGATAGTTTTCAAAACTAATTACGCGTGCCCTAGTCATGGCAGGGTTTTGAAGAAAATTGATGCATCATTGTAATTTTGAAATCTAAAGCATAGAGTACTTTCGAATCTAATCAAATTTACTTTTGAAAATCAGAAGATCCAAATCTCACCAAATTTACTTTTGCAAAATAGAAAATCCAAATTTACCAACAGGGTTCCAAATTTTTAAAATTTACAACTGTCATTTCAAGATCTAAAATTACTCAATAAGTTTTTTGGTGAACAAGACCCAATAGTATGCAGCAAAAGTGGAACACCATACCTTGATTATGCTCTGCAAAAAAATTGAAGATGATTTATGTCGTATTCTTTTGTTGCGTTGCAAATCCTCTAGGTGATTTTTGCCATCTTGTACTTTTGCACATAAATTTGCTTCCGAGGCGGTTAGGGTTAAAATTTGCAAACATAGATGTCTGGTGGGCAACCCAATATCTGCCACCTTCTTGATCGTCGAGGGAGGATGGGGGGAGTTGTATGCAAGATGTCAAAACCCTATCAAGCAAATATGAAAGATGTCAAAGTACTGTCGAAGCATGTGGATTATTAACGGATTTCATTTGATCCTTGAAAACCCCATATCCCTGCAACGCACTATCTGTCAAAGTTCTATTTTGGCATCCCTTGCACCTTCCTCTGGAGTCATGCATTCTCTCCTGCTAAGAACTGCGTGAACCCCTGCAAACCCTCGACAACACCAGTAGTTAAACGCCACAAAATTTGTCAAGAATATTTTGCTTAACTAATATGCAAGTTTAACGGTTTGAACATTAGCAAATGCAAAAATATTTGAAAATAATGATTTTTGATTGGTGCATTGGCATTGCATTAATCACTAGTTAATGAAAGAGGCCTCTGCTATAGTCCCTGTGGGCTGAAACTAACAAGTCAAACCATATTGTTCAACTTGGTCTCCTTTACTTTGTCCAGCCCACCACTAATATTTTGAAAAGAAACTAAAATATTATTGGTTGAGCTTTCCCTTGAACTTGTCTTATATTTGTCAAACCTGTTGAATTGAACTGGCATGGGGACGTCTACTTCATGCAACACAATACCTATTAAAAGTATTATCTGAAAAAATATTGGCTGATCTTGTCTCTCGACATGCTTGCAATTCCTACTATAATGAGAAAAAACAAAGACGGGCAAAATCTACGGAGCCCCACAATGAATAGTAAGTGTAAAAAAACTCTTAAACATCCACTAGATGTCTATAACGAATTTTCAGCTCAATTAATTATTGTCTCATTGAAATAACAATGTTGTGTAGGCATGCAAAAACTAAAAGTAAAATGGAGATTTATTAGATGTTAAATAAGGGAGACAACTAAGACTATTTTATTGAAAATCTCAAGGAAGGTATTAGATCAATTGTTTATATTCATGTTTGAGGATTACACTATTTTCTATATGGTTGAGTTAATGAAAGAGCATCTTAGGTCAATGAAGACATTATATTTAAATTAGAGAATTGTTTCCAAATTCTTAGGGTTGAAGTATTTATTATATGTGGATCAAAGATGCATGTCATATATGAATGAAAGTGAAAGGTATAAATCTGGACATGTGTTTTAAGCATGGAGTAAAGGAGAATAGATTGTGTAAGTGGGACACGTGTATAGAGGAATTACACATTGAGATGAAAACACATAGAATATACTAACTAATAATGTAGACATAAGCTATTTTATAATGAAGGGGAAGGGTGAACAAAGCGTAAGAATAAACCAACATAAGTTGTAAATAGATATAACTAGAACACTATAAAGACCAAAATCTTGGTAAATGCAATATTAGTTTTCAACATTTAATTCCATTATAACTGGATGAAATATATGCAATTAGAATCTTGAAATAAATTCTGTAAAACCCAACAACATAAATTTCATT
The DNA here is from genome assembly GCF_030272615.1 of Cryptomeria japonica. Classification (NCBI taxonomy): domain Eukaryota; kingdom Viridiplantae; phylum Streptophyta; class Pinopsida; order Cupressales; family Cupressaceae; genus Cryptomeria; species Cryptomeria japonica. Next base: position 60,056,025 of record NC_081413.1, on the reverse strand, counting down.
AGACTCAACGTAATACAACTATCATCTAATAGAGGGGATGACCCTTTACTGAAATGGTAGGGCTTCTTGCCTGTAGTGCCTACAACCTAGGTTCAACTTCAAACCCCATGGGTTCATCTCTACCATGTTAACAATGGAGCATGTTTGATCTTGGGGAGAACCCTAAGGAAATGGTGGGGCTTCTTGCCTGTAGAGCTTACATCCTTGGTTCAAAGCATTCAATTTGGGGTTAATCCATTACATTTAAAATGCCTAGTGGGAGTGGGAGTGGTAGTGGGCGTGGTTCAAGAGTTAGGGTTTCTGTCGAGGAAGGAGATACAAAGGAGGTGAATGAGGAGGATAATGGCGGCTTTCAAGTTGTGGAGGGTGTGGCTTGGATCCTCTATGATTTGTGGTGGGCTTTATTTGAAGGGGGTGGTTGCTCAACGTTGTTTGACCACCTATTTTTATTTGGGTGCACTCTCATTGGTTGTCTTTGGGTGTTTTGATTTGGCTCATGGATTCTTGAGAGCGCTGAGTTGGGGCCACATTGATGATGCAGATTGCTTTGATTTCTTCACTAGTATGCATGCCTTATTTCATCTGGTCTAGTGTGGGCTTCTGGGCTGATGTTTCGATCTTGGTTGTGGTTATACCTTGCCCAAGTGTGTGAGCAGTGGGGTAGATTGGGCTCCGAGTGGAGAAGATGATGCAGGTGACTTTTCTATTCCAGCTGGTGTTTTTGATGCCTACCTTTTCCTTGAGCTTGTGGGAGTTTCTCTCTCATTGAGATGTACTTTGGTTCGAGATAATCTACTCATGGATAGGGCTATGGTGTTGTCAGGGGTTTTTACTCATGCTCTCTACTTATGATCGCCTCTATTTTTTGTGTTGGGAGTTTTGACCCTCATAAAGGTGATAATTTTTTATCACAGTCTTGTGAATACTCTAGGCAACCATCCATACTTGATCTCTTTACCAAACCCCAAACCTATCTCCAAAAATGAAAAGTTCATAATACATATATTTTTTGAATCCGACAACACCTACAAATGAAACTGAAAGGAAAGAAATAAATTAAAGTAAAAAATACTTCTCATGCAAAGCATCATATCAAAGTAAGAAGCTAATTTGAGATGATGGAAGTCATCCATCCTCTTGTGCCACCAACCTCCAAGAAATGAAGTTAGTCCTTATCCAAGAGTAGCACAAGAGCAAGCACTGCAACCTCCTATAGAGGGATAAGCCTCAATTACTCCATCAATAAGTCAAAAATTGTCATAATTAACATGGCAATCATATAACACTTTCCCATATATTCAACTCCTATATATCCTAATAGATTTCCCATTGTAAAAATTATAATTGGAGAACTCAAATTTTTAATGGTATCATAGATTTTCACTGATAGAACACTATCACCTTCATCTATCATTTTTAATGTTTGAATATCTCATAACCTATCTTTCCATGCAATGAATTCATATATAAAAAAGAACAAACTAATCTAATTTTATTAACAACAACCTTGTGCTTTCTATTCACAATTCATTTCCTTCTTAATTTGATAATAAACCTTATTTGTCCACTTACAAAATGTTTGAAAATGAAAAAAAAAAAACCTTATGCTTCCAAAAATAAAACACACCCAAGTGCCAAGTGCCAAAACTTTATTACAAATAATAAGTCACCCAAACTTTAATACCATTGTGCTTATCTAAACCCTCATAGATGTGTTATATGTGTTGTCAGATATTGTTGCTACACATATGAAGGTTTGGGAAACTGAAACGAGGATAGGTTGTTGCTACACATTACTCATGCTCTCTACTTATGATCGCCTCTATTTTTTGTGTTGGGAGTTTTGACCCTCATAAAGGTGATAATTTTTTATCACAGTCTTGTGAATACTCTAGGCAACCATCCATACTCGATCTCTTTACCAAACCCCAAACCTATCTCGAAAAATGAAAAGTTCATAATACATGTATTTTTTGAATCCGGCAACACCTACAAATGAAACTAAAAGGAAAGAAATAAATTAAAGTAAAAAATACTTCTCATACAAAGCATCATATCAAAGTAAGAAGCTAACTTGAGATGATGGAAGTCATCCATCCTCTTGTGCCACCAACCTCCAAGAAATGAAGTTAGTCCTTATCCAAGAGTAGCACAAGAGCAAGCACTGCAATGTCCTATAGAGGGATAAGGCTCAATTACTCCATCAATAAGTCAAAAATTGTCATAATTAACATGGCAATCATATAACACTTTCCCCTATATTCAACTCCTATATATCCTAATAGATTTCCCATTGTAAAAATTATAATTGGAGAACTCAAATTTTTAATGGTATCATAGACTTTCACTGATAGAACACTATCACCTTCATCTATCATTTTTAATGTTTGAATATCTCATAACCTATCTTTCCATGCAATGAATTTATATATATATAAAAAAAAAACTAATCTAATTTTATTAACAACAACCTTGTGCTTTCTATTCACAATTCATTTCCTTCTTAATTTGATAATAAACCTTATTTGTCCACTTACAAAATGTTTGAAAATGAAAAAAAAAAAACCTTATGCTTCCAAAAATAAAACACACCCAAGTGCCAAGTGCCAAGTGCCAAAACTTTATTACAAATAATAAGTCACCCAAACTTTAATACCATTGTTCTTATCTAAACCCTCATAGATGTGTTATATGTGTTGTCAGATATTGTTGCTACACATATGAAGGTATGGGCAACTGAAACGAGGATAGGTTTTCAAATATTCTTTATACTTTTTGATCTGACATATTTTGCACTGTGGACTTGTGACGGTTCTCTTCTACTTCATTAATTCTCCTTTCTATGAAAAGTGAAGTAACGGACTGGAAGACAGGAAAGATTTCTACGCAGCAAAGTCTGGTATAGATACGTTCACATAAACTTTATCAACATGTCATATCTTATATAGATATGTTCGATTGCGCGCAGCAATCAAACTCCTAGCAAAGTGTACTGATGGCTTAGTTCAAGGAATCACACACAACTACTTATGCTTCATGCCCTCTAAGATAGCAATGAATATTCTTCTATGTAAAGCACCAGAAATGACCACTCGGAAACTATAATTGGTGAGGAAGCTTCTTGCGCCCACCTCTAATGGGGATTTCAATACTCATACCTTAGGAGAAGACTAGTTCTGAAAAAAGTAAGGCCATATTATATAAGCTGAAAATGCACGCCATATTATATAAGCTGAAAATGCACGCGACGTTCAACTACCAGCTTACATCATTTAATGTCCATTTCTTGTACGGACTGCACACAAAACAGATCTAGCAACAAATTCCTACGTAGTGCTATCTTGACGCTACACCAAGGTGTTCATCCTACTATGAGTAAAAACAATTATTCATCCACACGCCTCACAAATAACATGCCCAACATAAGCTTTGATACCAAATGACAAAAATAGGTAAAAGCTTAGATAATATTATTCGATGATCTGCTAATATTTTATACAAGAAGGAAACGGTTCTATAACGAAACCTTTGTAACTGAACTAATATTTTAAGATTAAACAATGTAATATACTCAGTACTATGCCAACAGAATAATCTCGCTCAACATTGCCTTAAAAACTCAATATCTACAAGGATACAGGCATAGGAAGTATGGGAGAAATTGCTTGTATTTGGGTCCACCTTTATCTTGTATTAGAAATTCATCTTACACAAACTTTAAATAATATAATTAAAAATATCTAATAAATTATTTCATTATGTTTCTCACTCAATACCATAATCTAAAATAAATTGGTTTTATTTATGTTCTTTATAATCATAATAAAAGTTGGAAACAAAGATAATACTAATCGTATGATTTTATATTTCTCTCCTTTACTACATAATTGATATAATAAAAAATTTAGGCTTCTTAAATGAAAATTAAATTAAAATAAATCAGGTACAACTTTTATATGCCAAAAGTATTATAATATGTTATAAATAAAGATATATGAGACTGAATTAAGTTCAATATAATTAGCTTGATGCTCGGAGCAATACTTTGTATATATATTTTAAAGTTCAAATATATAAATAAGATATAAAAATTAGATAGTGTAAGAAATGCATGACACAACATTCTCCTTAAAACATGTCAACTACCCATACACGATAAAACAATCATCTTACACAAAGTAGGTGAAGTAATTGTAGGCAAAAAATATTGATAAATATAAAATACATGACTTTTATACAAAAATAAGTAGGTGAAGAGAGAATGAAGAGTAAGGAATTGACATTATATGAATAGATCAATGAGTTCAATGTGAGAGCCCATCATGAAGAAGCTATTTAGTAATATGTCATAAATGATAAATCTTTTGTTAGATGTGGTTGTGATTCCACCTAGGATCAAAATGACTATAGAAAAGCAAGAAATGAAATCTAGATATGAATAAACTCAACACTTCCATAGCACCAAACTAGCACTCATGAACATATGAACTAATGAACTAGGGAAGGGCGAGGTGACTTTTCCTTATATAAAAAAATAAGTGAAAATATTTCCAAGGGAAGTAATAACTCCCTATAAAATAAATCAAGAAAAAAGAAGCAATAAGGAAAGAACAATAGAGAGAAATTCGTAGATAAAAATAAGGATATAGCTAAATTGATCAAATTAAATCAACATATAGGAAATGAAAAAAATTGAATTTCCTATATTTTGAGGGAAAAGTAGTTAGGGTAGGTAAGATGGGTAAACTTATCAAACACCAAATAATTTTAGATTAGTCCTGCAAAAATATATGGTAGAATTCTTATTTTACACCATTACCTCTCCTTAAGCATATCTTATCTGAGCTAAAAGAGTGGGTCTTGACATGAAAGCCTAATAAGGTACCCAAATATAATGCATCTCTGAAAGAAGAAGAGAAAACCTATTAGGAACCACTCTGCAAGGAGGAGGATGCTATTAAAGTGGTCTGCACCCAAGAAGTGTTCGTAAATGGATAAAATTTCTCTTAGTGAAGGATTTGGTGAATATATCAACAACCTAATCTCCAGATTGTCAAAAGACTAAGTAAATTACTTGCCCATTAAAAAATAATGTATATTAATTAATGTGCTTAGTTATTTGTTTATAGGTAATTGTTGGCTTCAATTATAGTCCTACATTTATATATAGATCAATGTATTTTAAGAATGTAACTGAGAATAAAATAAATGGAATATTTCTATGTTTTGTGTATTTTCTATTGTGTATTATGTAGATTTTTATACTTTTATATTCTTTCAATTGGTATCAGAGCATTGGTGATAGGATTTGAGGTTCAAGTCAGAGAAGGTTTATGAAGAGAGCCCAAGTGAATGGCCATTGGTAGATTGTTGTGTTTATTCATGAAGTTGTCTGAATAAAGAGAGTGCATTTGTTGCATTGATGATCAGAAGAAACCAAACAAGGAAACACTAAAAAAGTTATAAAATTGCTACTATATGAAGAGGTTGTCATTCTGGAGATCATTTATATCATTGAAATCAAAGAGAAATGCTATGACAAGGAAATGGTGGGCATTGAATTCAAAAAGAGGTCTTTAGAAGAAAAAAATAATGATTTGTATAAGTGAAATCTTTTGAACATAGAAGGATTGAAGTTGCTAAGAACATATCAAAAAGGAGAGATCTAATATTGGATCAAATGGAATCTATTTGTTGTTTTTTAGAAGGTGTAGCTAATTGTAAAGAAAAGGATTGGATAATTTCAAGATTGATGGTCGATTTTATAATTGATGTATGTTAAAAGAATTAATAATTTTTCTCTTTCATAAGCAACAAGTTGCAGCTAGAGTCTAAAAGAAGTCACAGAGTAGTAGAGGCCATACTATTAAAAAAAAAATTAGCCGTCATTGTTTGAAATGAGTTTATAGAATGATTAATGCTAAACACCTATAAAAATTATTGTTTATAGTTGAGAGTAGATAAGATCCTTGTTGTGAAGAATAAAACTTCTTGTATGTGAAAATAAAATGTAAATAAGCATATTAAATGGATTGAGGAATTGAATTCATAGGAGATCGATGTAAGTTGTGGTAAGGTTGTTGTCTATTTTTGGAGATTGTTTTTGTATAGATGATTATTGTAAATATGATATTGTTATTGTGTCATTTGGATAACTAATTATTTGATGTAGGTGTAGCTTGAAAATAATCTAAGGTTGAAATCCATGCAATAAGACACAATCACATATGTTGATCAATCACAATAGTGAAGGAGATCTTGGAGGAATGAAAGCATGCAAACCTGTCAAAGAAAGATAAATTATTGTAATAAAATCAAGCACAAACAAAGTGAGTTGAAATTGTTTATTTCAATGGGAGAAATAGGTAAAAGAGTAAAGGAGACAAATAATTTGGAGAAGGATTAATGGAGATAACTAAATGCAATTAGAAAATAATCTAGCAATTACAAAAGAGAGGAAAAAACATAAATGTAAATTTTTAGATGAAATTGACAAACTTGAGAAAGAATTAGAAATTTTAATGAGAAAAATTAAGAGTTTGAAGAAATAGTAAATTTTTTTGATGAGGTCAAGAAAAAGAATGATTGTTTGGATGAAAAGATAAAGAGAATAGAAGAGGAAGTAGTTTACAAATGAAGGAAATCTCAAAATTGAAAGAAGAGAATGATAAATTAGTAGCATGCAATGAATGTATAAGGTCAAAGTCATTGATGATTTGTTTAAATTCTTATGTTATTTCTATTGTGCTTCTTGATACATTAATAATCGTGTGGGATTTTCATGAAGGATATATTGATGAGTATGTTATTGAGTTGTATGCGTTTTATTTGAAGGTATCGTCATGCATCATAGTCAATTGTCAATGCCTCTATTAAATGATGTTTGTATGACTTTGGATCTAATGAATTTATATTGTTGGGTTCTATAGAATTTATTTCAATGTTCTAATTCCATATATTTCATCGAATATGGACTTAAATGTTGACAACTAATCTTCCATTTACCTAGTTTTTGTTCCTTTATAGTGCTCCAATTATTTCTATTTACAACTAATGTTGGTTTATTCTTATGCTTGTTCACCCTTCCTCTTCATGATAAAATAGCTTATGTCTAGATTATTACTTAGCATATTGCATGTGTTTTCATCCTACTGTGTAATTCCTCTATACACATGTGTCCCACATACACAAGTTATTCTCCTTTATTCCTCCAGGCTTAAACACATGACCAAATATATACCTTTTATGCACTTTCATTCATATATGTCGTGCATCTTTTCTCCACCTATTCTCAATGCCTCAAAGGATCTGGAAACAATTGCTCTAATTTAGATATATTGTTTTCATTTAACCTAAGATGCTCTTCCATTAAGTAAGCCATGTAGAAAATAGTGTAATCCCTCACACATGAATATAAAAGATTGATTTAGTATCTTCCTTATCATTATCCTTAATTGTTTTTCTTATTTAACACCTAATAAATCTCCATTTTAATTTGTGAATGCGTCCACAACATTATTATTTTACAAAGACAATAATAAAGTGAGTTAAAATTAAAATTTAATAGTCGAGAATACAATAAATTCGTTTTAGAGATCTATGGGATGTTTAAGAATTTTTTTAACACGTACTATTCATTATGTAGCTTCGCCGATTTTGCCAGTCTTTGTCTTTTGTCGTTATAGTAGGAGTTGCAGGCGTGTCGAGAGACTATATCAGCCAATACTTTTTTCGGATAATACCTTTACCAGATATTGTGTTGCACGAAGTAGTCGCGCGTATGCCAGTTCAATTCAACAGGTTTCGCAAATATAATTTTAAGGGAAAGCTCAGCCAATAATATTTTAGTTTTACTTTTCAAAATATTAGTGGTGGACTTGACAAAGTAACCGAGACCAAGTCGAATAATATGGTTTGACTTGTCTCACGAATGCAAACTCAAGGGAACGACTCACGAATGCCATCAAATTCTTCCATCATCCCATCCCATTCTCTATTTATATCCACTACCCTGAAACTTAAAAAACAAAGGAAATTTGTGAATCGGGCCATCAAACAAAGATTTCAGTATTAACTAGAGAGCAAGAGATTTCAGATTTCAGTATAAACCAGAAAGTAGATTGTTTTTCTCTCAATATCTCGATTAGTTTTGGGCAATTGGAAGGAGGCAAATGAAAAAACTAATGGAGATGCAGAAGACAAACAAAACAAATTAAAGGTTTGTGATATGTGGCGAGATATCCAGGGTGCCAACCATTGGAATGGCTTGATCGATCCTATGTACTCTTAGTTGATAGCAAACTATTGTAAGATGTAAACAAGTTGATAAGATCTACTTAAGAAGGTCAAAATGTGTATAAAATCTGAACAAGATATAATTAGATAAAATAAATGAAGCCCTCTTCTTATCGATTGGTGTTTCATACATTGGTAACACACTTTCAACCTTTACATTTTTCTTAATCTCAATGCAACAAAAGCTCACTTGCAAAGAAACTAGAATGTTCAATTGTTGGCATGGCTAGATCAAGTTACCAAATATACATATGTCAACAAGGCTAAATTATGGGTGTGGTTTCCAAATTATAAATTATACAATAAATTTTTCATTTTTGCAAATAGAATTCAAAAGTAAAAAATCCAATTAAATTTTTATATCAATTAAAATGAAAATTTAAAAATTAAAAAAACTATATATTTTTTTTAATCTATGTGCTAATTGTTCAAATCAACCATGTAAATCACTCAATAAATAATAAAGAATCCATTTTCAATGTAACTTACAAATCAATCACTTGTAACCATAGAGAGAGTCCATGTCAAAAACACCCACAAATCAAAATTGTATTATAAATCAAGTATAGAAGTGAATTTTCCATAATGCATAAAAAAAAATTAAAGGGGTCTAGTAACAATGTAACAAGAATATACAACAATAAGAGTTCAAGAAATCTTTGAGGAAGCACTTCCAATTTTTGAAGTCTAAAAGTAACAATTTCAAGATTGACTACATATAGATCACAAAGAGGCTAAATAGGACTAAACAACTTATGACTACTAAAAGATATAGTTCTAAGGCTTAATACATATTACAATAAGACATAATGTAATTCTACCTATGGGGCGATTGGGAATGCTTTAGGTCGATTTTGGCAATTGCATATTGATACCATTAACTTGTTTGGCATATCCTTTGCTCATATTCTAGTTGAGATTGATTTGTCAAAGACTCTTCCAAGTGATGTTGTTTTGTAGGTGCAAGATCACCCCTAGACTTAAGTGGTCGATTGCAAACGAATTTTTTTTAGGTGTAGGTACTTCTTTTCTATAGGGCATTTAGCTTCAAACTTCTCTCATGGTTCTTGAAGTCCCACTCCTCTTGGTAGACTAATTCTCAACGTTAATTTCTTATGATTTATCTAGGTGACTCCGATGATTCAAATATCTCCGAGTTGTTCTCTCCTGCTTTAGATACCTTTGAGCATAACTTTGTCCTTTTTGACCAGACCATTGATTAGACCAATGTTCCTTTTGTTGTGCTCCCTAGTGCTGTTTGTTAGAGATTTTGTAACTTTAGTTATGCTTATTTGTTTAAGTTCACTTAGTGGTTCTTTATTTTACTTTTAATTGAGATTTATTCAGTTTTTTCATGCTTTACGCTAGTTCTCCTAAATTTAGCCTAGGGGAAAATTGTGCTCTCTATAACATAACATTATTATGCATTGTAATGTACATTCTATAATCCTTACTTTTGAGGATTGTAGCTTTGTTTTATCATTTTCATTTGTGGAAGGTGTTCCTTGTTTGCCATTTGATCTTGTAGGTACTTGTGTTGTTAAATTCAGCATGGTATCAAAGTTTAAATTTGACAAAACCCCTTCATTTTTTTTCTCGAAAGCATTGCAGGGTCAAAAATTTTCTTTTGTGTGGATCTGGACTAAGGCATGATCTTCAAGGCGAATTCTAGAGGTCACTAATTTTTTTGGTCACATCCAAAGTAGCCAAAAACCCTAAGATCGCATGTCATTTTACGAAAATTTGGAAATAAAAAATTTCTGGACTAACTTTGACTGTATGAAAATTAATACCGTCATACAGACATGTACATCCATACAGGTTGTACATAAATGGATCAATCATAGGTTCAAAACAAAAATTTCAATCACTCAAATTTTTGAGAAAAAAAATAAAAAAATGTTGATTTGTTTTTGCAAAAGTAGGCATGATTTTTTATAGGTCTATATAGACCTACACATGTAGGTGTATACCCTATGAATGCAAGATTACTAATGTCATAAGTGACATGCATATTTCTATCAGAAACTCAAGCATTTTGATTACCAACTTGGTAGTTTGACTCTCACGTAGGCAACACAATTATCCTACTACGTTAGTTGTCTACAAGGCCAATGTCACTCCAGTGAGCATCCGACTGACACTGGGCTAGGCCTAGCTTTCTGGTCCTTTCCTTGTCCATTTGCTTTGTGCATTTATTGCAGTTCGTTGAGTAGTTTTTTTGTTATTTGATGGCCCATGACTCGTTTGAGGATGGCCATTTGATTAGTGACTCTTCTTGTAGCAAAGGTAAACGCAGAGAAAAGACAATCAAGGATGCGTTGGTGGATTGTGGGAGGTTGTCAAAGAACGTTGAATTTGTGTAAGCACCCTGCTAGTGATAAACTCGTTATCAAACCTAATTTACATATGGTTATAGCTATATCCAAGATAAAAAGATAGGTTAAAAGATTCTACAATATTTCTTACGACCCTTAATTCCAATAAAATTCCCTCCCGTATCTTCATGAACTCATGGCTTCAAAATGTATGGGTAAAGATATTAGGGTTTGCGTTTTGTTTCTATAGAATGGTGCAAAATGGATTATTTATTATTTTTTCAAAAACCCTGGTCATAAAAAGGAAGTTACTGAAAGACAATTCTAGAATATTGGCCAAGGGTTCTTTAGGTCTTTGGGCTAGTCTCCTGATGCCAATAGTGATGATGTTCTAGCACTTTCTTGCCCTAGATGTATTACTCTACACAAAATCCCCCTTATCTTTGGCAGTTTATCCCTCTAGGTATGGAAAATATTGGGAATGTCCTTAGGATGGATAACTGCCCCTTTCTACTTCTATATTTAGATGCTAGAGTATTGCTCTCAATTAACCCAAGGTAGGATTTACCAAAAGAACTCATAAGTGACATGCACATTTTGATCACCAACTCAACCATTTTGACTACCACCTTGGTAGTTTGACTGCCATGTAGGCAACACAATTAACCTACCATGTTAGTTGTCTAGAAGGCCAGTCTCATTCTAGTGAGCATTCAAGCGAAACTGGGCTAGGCCAGGCTTTTTGGTCCTTTCCTTGTCCATTTGCTTTGTGCATTTATTGCATTTTGATGAGAAGTTTTTTTGTTATTTTATGGCCCATGACTCGTCGAAGGATGTCCATTTTACGAGGGACTCTTCTTGTTGCAAAGGTGAACATAGAGAAAAGAAATTGAAGGATGCATTGGTGGATTGCAGGAGGTTGTTAGAGAATGCTGAATTCGTCCCTTAGCAACAAGAATACATCATCAACCATGGAGGAGAGTGAGGTAAGTGCCCTGCCAATGATAAAATCATTATCAAACCACATTTACATATGGTTAAAGGTATATCTGATGAAAAATTAGGCTAAAAGATTCTACAATATTTCTTACAGCCCTCAATTCCAATAAAATTCTCTCCCGTATCTTCATGAACTCATGGATTCAAAATGTATGGGTAAAGAAATTAGGGTTTGTGTTTACTTTCTATAGAATGGTCCAAAAGGGATTATTTATTATTTTTTCAAAAACCCTAGCCATAAAAAAGGAAGTGATTAAAAGAAAATTTTAGAATATTAGCCAAGGGTTCTTTAGGTCTTTGGGATAGTCTCCTGATGCCAATAGTGATGATGTTCTACCACTTTCTTGCCCCAGATGGGTTACTCTACACAATATCCCCCCTTAGCTTTGGCAGTTTATCCTATAGCTATGGAAAATCTTGGGAATGTCCTTAGCATGGATGACCAACTCAACCATTTTGACTGCTAACTTGGTATTTTGACTACCACATAGGAAAGACAATTAGCCTACCATGTTAGGTGTCTAGCCATATTTTTTGCCATGTTAGTAGTCCATTTAGATTTTTTTCCAACTCAATAGCCCATTAAATACCAAATCTACATGGTATGGTCAACCCTTTAATTAGTTTGAATCCTCAAATCCTTAAAAACCAATCTTCAATTTTTTTGCCATAACTTGCTCATATGGACTCGAAATCTCACAAACAAGATGTCGTAAAAAAGATGGTTCTCTTACAAATCTAAATTTATATATGGTTTTGTCAAAATTTTCTCTAATTTTATAGACCTTTGAAGTTAGCCTTTAGTTTTATGCTTGCAAGGCCATAACTTGGTCAAATGGACTCTAAGTTTTTACTTTCATATATTGCTAGAAAGCTCTTAGAATCCTCTATCTAAATCTATAGGTATCTTTTCCATATGTTTACTTGAGTACTTAGTTTTTTTAGTTTATTTGATTTCTTATTTTTAGGCTTCCTCATCATTTTGGTTGTACTATGGTTTGTGTTTTCTTATTGTTGGGGGATCAATTTGTCTTTCTCATATCTTCTTAGCATCTTAGCCTTATGGAAGACTCTATGGTTCATCTCATACCCCATAATTATCACACCTAGAAGGATCAAATGACTAGATCCCTAATGTCCAAGGGTTTGTGGTTTACTTTGGATGACACCCAACCTACCTACAAGCATCCATTTGATGTTTTTCCATACAAAAACAAGATGGATGAGGCTATGGGATCAAATCCAAAGGTATAGATACAAACATAAACGTCGACCATCTATACTGAAGCTACAAAGTTGTTATGCCTTTCGCTGCCACAAGATTTGAGGCTATAGGTTTCATGACCATCTGAGACCAACATGATTCTCACCATGGGGTTTCAAACCCAATGATATTTGAGAACTAGAGTACCTTTTCACAAGCCCTAAACAATATTTATGTTTCCTATGCAGATGAGGCCTCCAACTACCTCATATTAATCAAATGCAACCTTATGAGAAATCCACCAAAAATATGTTTTAGCATAAAAAACCAAAGCGAGGATATTCTAGTGGGAAATTCCCACAATAAATAGCCTATAACACCCCCTTGCACTTTCTCTCATTTAAAAACTCCCATACATATTATTTTTTATTTTGATTCCATATGGAGTGTATCAGGGAAATCATTCATATGTTTTTATTTATTTTTTAACATTAGTGAGATTTATAGAAAGTAATATGGTTACCACCTATAAAGACATCCTAAAAATTTAATAACATTTAATGCTAACAATATATATTCTCCTTATTCATATATTTTGGAATTCAATCTTGTGTTGTATCATCATTTTTATATGAAGAACATAATAAAATATGTTTCATTATATTATATCTTTTTTTTTTTTTAAGTTTTTAATTGTATATATGTCATTTTATTGAATGGTATTTGTATGATGGTTTATTTTAACTCTTATGCTATCTCTATTGTTCTTGTTGACGCATTGCATTTGAGTAATATTGACTCTACACAATGATCATGTAGATTTTTTATAAAAGATATATTGATGAGTATGTTATTGAGTTGTATCGGTTTTATTTGAAGGTCACATCATGCATCATAGTCAAGTGCCATTGACTCTATTACATGATAGTTTTTTATTAAGAAATCAATAGGTTTTTAGGGAACCTGTAACCCCATACTACAGGTTTTTGAAGGGACCTGAAAACCTCGACTTTTACAAGGATCTAAAACCCAAAGAACAACACTGCCAAAAGATACAACATAGAAAATCAGCAACCCAACCTCAGCCAAATCACCAAAGACAAATCATTGAAGAGCCAATTGAAAAAATAAGTAGGTCAAAGCCATACTAAGAAAAAACCAAATGATTTCTAAACAATAAAATCCAAGGGTTTTATCAAGGCTCCCTTAACCTTCAACAAATACGACGGGTTTTTGAGGCACCCATAACCTAATCCTTTGAAAGCAAACATCCCAACACCAAGACAACCATATCTGTGAGATTTTGCCAAGATAAAGAGGCAATGGCAAGCACAAATAAGAGAGAACAAAATAGATGATAGAAATAAACTGTATTCTATCAAGATGAAAAATATGATCAACTGGATCATTAAGCATTACATACAATGAATATAATCCTACTTATATAGGCAAGGCTATATGGATATGTGAGCACACAAACATGACATGTGGCTCAATAAGAAATAAGGGTAGGTAGGAAATAGGTGTGGGTAGGTAGGAGAAATAATATAATAGTCCACATGAGGTGGAGCTCCCACTGAATGTGGAGTGTAACAACAAGATCAACACCATAAAAGGTGGAAATTCTCCTACACACACTATCCCAATGTGGCACAAGCACCCAAGTGTCTCATACCCAGACTACTATGAAATGCATTTGGTAACTAAACTTAAGTAAGGTGTAATAATATCAAAGATGAATAATTATTTACACCAACACCCCCCCTTAAGTGCAACTTAGGGGAATGCACTTAAGTCTACAATGCAACTAAGCAATGCAAGATGGGTCCCGACTACTAGGCCATGTTAGGTACCCATGTACAAATGCAAATGCATGAAAACCAATGCAATGAAATCTCTCACAAATTGGGGAAAGAGAGAAAAACCCAATGGGAAAAAACCCTCCCCCAAAAGAGAGATGAAAAACTAGATACAAAGAACTCTCATAGAAGTATGTGAAGGACAAAACCCCATGTGAGGAAAAAGTCCCCCCCATATGAGAGAAGAAGAGAAGCTAGGAAGCCCCCCCTCAATGTAGAATCTGCACCAATGATAGAAGCTCGATGTATGAAGAAACTTTTGCACAAACGTCAAACAATATTCCTCCCCATAGGAAGAAACAAAACCAAAGGTGTATCCATGAAGTCTCCCCAATCATGAAGGGAAGATGTATGAAAAAAAATCATGATGAAAGGAATCTTTGAAAACTTCTCAAGTGTCCCCATGTCGATGCTAAAAGATACCCCCTCCAAAGGTGGTAAACTATGCAACACTGCTGAAAAAGGCAATCCAAGATCTAGTGGAGATGGATGTAGAACATGTCCCAAAGACCCACATGTCTCCTCAAAAAATAAAGAAACCTCGACCAGTTGTTGTACATAAGTATCCACAATCATGTCAACCTCGAAAGAATGATCATGTAGAGAATGAACAAGAGGGTCAGAGTGTTCCCTCACAACAATCAAAGAAGGATCATCTTCATCAAAGAGAAGATGAATGTCATCAATGATGTCTCCCAAATCTGCAATGTAGGATTCCACAAACAAACCTGCAATGTCTGTCAAGTAATCATCCCATGAATCTGAAGCTGGAAGACAATGAATATCCTGCTGCACTAAATCACATGAAGGCAAAACTATCGCACTATTTACATCATCAGGTTCAATAGGTGATGTGATATCAATATGAGGAGATGAAATACAAGGCTCAAGAACGGGGTCACATGTGAGAATCCCCATGTTCAAGTGTCGAAATTTCTCCTAAAAAACTAAACCATAACAAGAAGTGTGATCATCATGTGTAGAATCATCAAATGTGAAATCATCATCATCAACAAAATCTGAAAAGGAGTATAACCGAGATGCATGATCAACCACCCCAGTCACAATGATAGCTCTAGTCTCCAAGTCTCTAATGAAAACTAACTCAGGTGTGAACTCCACAACTCTCTTTGTTGTGCCATGTGTGATTTGATAGATAGAAAGGAGATTGTTTGTCAAGTGGGGTACACACAACACATTATTGAAGGAGTTATCCCCAATGTCAATAGATCCTTTCTAATCACATCCATGTATGTATGATTGCCCATCAATATCTGTGGCATGGTGCAAGGCTCAAATGTAGAGAACATAGACTGCAAAGATGCCATATGATGAGAAGCCCTTGAATCTAGAAGCCATCTCTCTGAATCATGATTGATAGTAGCACACAGAGCTTTTCCTTTTCTTGTCCCAAAAGAGTGAGTCTTCCCACTTGTAGAAGCCATGAATGCTTTCCCTTTTCCTTTTGAATGTGAGGAAGTGGAAGTTGATGAATCATCCTTCTTGTAGACATTAGGCAAATCAATGCTATGCTTTTTGATGATATGTGTGAGCTCATCAACCTTCTTAGAATGACAATGACACTCCTCATGACCAACCTTTTTACAATAGGCACAAGTAGGTCTCTCCCTCTTTGGTGAATTGTCCCTCTTGGAAGAGGATGAATTTCCTTGTTGTGGAGAAGGTGGTGCTTTATCCTTAAGCTTTGATTGCCATTTCTTCTTGTTTGAGTTGTCCTTTCCTTGATTTCCTTTGTTCCCTTGATTTGCCACTAATGCTTGAGACTTAGAAGCCTTAAGAATGCCCATGCTTATCAACTTAGTTTGTTCCATCTTCAATATTTCATTCAAAGCATCGAATGTAGGCATTGTGTAGCTTGAACCCATTGTCATCCTATGGGTTTTGAAACTAGAAACAAATGTTGCATATTCTTGTGGAAGTTTGCCTATCAAGTTGAATATCAACTGAGTATCCTTCTTATCAATGCCACAATCTTTAAGTTGTGCCCTCAACTCATTTGCCTTAGTGACATAATCTTGTATAGTATCAAAGTTCTTGGGATCTAACATGGTGAGATCACTATCAATTTGATATCCCCTAATCTCATCAACTTGACCATACAAGTCTTGAAACTTCTGCCAAGCATCCTTGATTAGAGTACATTTCTCAATATGAAAAATGAGATCCTTTGATACATACTTTCTTAAGGTACCAATTGCCATGATATTTTTAGTGAGCCAATCCAAGTGACCAACTGGATCAACCTTAGGATCAGTGGGAGCAACAATCATTCCATCAATGTAATGAGTTAGTCTTTTTTCCATTAGTTTACTCCATGCATCAATTTTCCAAGTAGCATAATTATGAGGAGTTAATAGAGGAAACTTAGAAGAACCCACAACAACAAAAAGGAAGGAACACAAGAGCACAAAAGCACAAGAGACACCCTCCCAAATTCACTCAATCAAAGTACCCCCCCAAAAAATGATGATTTTGGCACTTTATATGTAGTTTGCATACAATACGCCACTTGCAAACAATGGCAAGGTGGAATTCTGATTTTGATTTACAATTTCTCAAAATGAGATCTAAGAGACGTCAACAAATACTGCTAGTGATCTAAACTGAGATCCAAGCAAAATGCAAGTACCAAATATGCCAAAAATGGCCAAATAATGAAAGTACAATTTCTACTTAAAATTACTGCAAACAAATGGCAGATTATGAAAGTAGATAAAAAAATATGCACTTTCAAAAAAAATGGCACCTGAAAAGGAGTCCATTAGAGCCCAAATGAAGCATCCAAAGTTGTAAAAATCGGGATTTCATGAATTTCTGAAAAACCTGTATCCGTGAAACAGAAAAATCCTACACCATTGTACAGATCATGAAATTCTACCCCAAAACAAAAAATATTGCTCGAAAAAAGGAGTTCGGATGAGTGAGATATCGCTATTTGAAAATCGCCTGCAAAATTATAATTTCTGGAGAATTTCCGTCGCGGTTTCAAACTTCAAATGCCTCTAGATTTGGCCTCTGAAGTCCGATTTGGATGAAAAAAAAGGCAAAACTGATTTTCTTGGACCTCCTCAATCCAATGATAACCTCAAATTTGACCCATCAAGCTTCAATAAAAACCAGCAATAGAAAGATCCAAAATGCAAACCCCAAATACCATCAAATTTCTCTCAATTAGCAAACCAATGACACTCTAATGGCTTTGATACCATGTGAGATTTTTCCAAGATCAAAAGGCAATGGAAAGCACAAATAAGAGAGAACAAAATAGATGATAGAAATAAACTGTATTCTATCAAGATGAAAAATATGATCAACTGTATCATTAAGCATTACATACAATGAATATAAGCATGCTTATATAGGCAAGGCTATTTGGATATATGAGCACACAAAAATGACATGTGGCTCAATAAGAAACAAGGGTAGGTAGGAGAAATAATATAATAGTCCACATGACTTGGATCTCCCACGGAATGTGGAGTGTAACAACAAGATCAACACCCTAAAAGGTGGAAATTCTCCTACACACACTATCCCAATGTGGCACAAACACCCAAGTGTCTTATACCCAAACTACTATGAAATGCATTTCCTAAGTAAATTTAAGTAAGGTGTAATAAATTATCAAAGATGAATAATTATTTACACCAACAATATCCATTAAGAGAGGCATTAAGGAATAATTTGGAACTAGGGGGTTTTGAAAGTCTTCCCAAACCTTCATGTTGGGTTTTGAAATGGATCCCAAAACCATTAGGTTGAAACCAAAAATGAAAATCTATTTGAATGTCATCTCCCTTCCAACACAACTCATCTCCACCTCAATAGGAGAAGGACCCACCTCAATATGAGCTAAAACGAAACAGACCACCTGCTAAAAATGCAAAGATTTGTTCATCCCCACAAGATCCAAAGGAAAAGGAACAAGAGCACATCATTTTTCTAGACTATTGGGTTTTAGAAAGGCTCCAAAAACCTTAAACAATAGAAGCAACAAAAACCAGTCAAACTCCAAGCAAGAAAGCTCCAACAAAGTCTCCACCTCCATAGGAGAAAAGTGACAAAGACCCAACAACATGGAGATGAAAGAAGTCAAACAACCGACCTCAAGAAGAAGGACAACAAAAACCCCCAAAAGACTCCATCCAACTTCACCTAGCCAACCACTCTTCCCCTCAATAGGAGAGCGATTCACCTTAATAGAACAGGCTGAGAGGAAAAGAAAGATGATACCTAAATCCACAACAAAGATCCTCTTGAGAAAGATAGAAACAGAGAAGCATTAGGTCCACACCCCTTTATAAAAGAAACTTAGGACTAGAAAGGTCCTCAAAAGGACTCCCAAGAAAATGAAAAAATAATCTTGACTGGCACAACTGCCCTTTTGATTATTTACGGAAGGTGCAGGTGGTGTGTAAAGAGTTATAATCTAGTTAATTACTTTTAAGTGGAGGAATGGGTGCAATAAGTAGGTGGGTGGGAGGTTCAATGTTGGAGGGAGAGACTGAGAAGAGGGAAGCCGCTTTGAGCCGAAAGTTGTGTGGAGCTGAACCAAGATAGAAGTGGACAATAGCGAATAGTAGTTTCTCCATTCATTCAATTATGTTTTTTCCTTCAACTATAATTGTCACTTGAACAAAGAGTGCAATGCCCTTAAAATAGTAGGATGAGGAAAAAACATGAATGAATGGTATGCTCCATAGGTTTGAGCCTTACTAATCCCCCCCCTTAGAATAGTAGGGCGGGCAGGGGGGAGGGAAAAGCCATTTTAGTGTTGGCTATGTAGAAATGGAGATCCTAGAAAATAGTAGGGGCCCCAAAACTAGAATCAGTTTGGTTAGCTACCCACCCAACTAGCCATTTATAATGGGAGGAGCTCTCATAACATAGAATAGTAGGGGCCCACCCCAATCTATATCAGAGGGAGGGGGCTTTATCTTTAGTCTGGGTCATATGATTGCCCCTAATGTAACAACCTGCAGGAAATGTTGGCAGAACACTTAGTATATTACATTGTTTAATCTTAAAATATTGGTTTAGTTATAAATGTTTGGTTATAGATCCGTTTCCTTAGAACCGTTTCCTTCTTGTATAAAATAATAATAGATCATCGAATAATATTATCAAGGTTTTACTACTATTTGTCGTATCCTATAGATGAATGAGCATCCTTGGACTAGATTATTGACTATGAGGGAATTCATTTTATTCAAAGACATTGTTTTCCTATAAGACATTTGTGTTCTATATGTCCTTGTCATTCATCTTAGTTCTTCCTCCACCTAGTGGATGAATTTTCATTTGAGCCATCTCATGATCTTCCTTTATAGTTAAAATGATTCTCCTGACTCAATGCCTCCTTCCCATACTACTTTGACTGATCAAGTTGTCTTGAGGTTGTTTCTTTTTTTCTTGTCCTAATTTTTGGTGACTTGCGAATCTCTCCTGTTCCTTTTCTTATTCCAAATACTCACTCTTTGGTATGAGAAGTTTCTCCCTCAAAATATAACACACATTTGGATGCTTCTTATATTTTTTTGAGTGAGCTTCCTTCCCTAATCCTAACATTTATTATCATGATGATGCTTCTTACTAGACAATTGATCATCGCAAGAAAAAAAATAATTCCTCAAAAGTCTATTAGAAGTACAGTTGTTGTTTGACCAAAAGATTAACTTGTTAATGCTCGATACAACCACTAGACTTATAGAATCCACAAGAGGTGGTTAATCTACATCACGAACCCAAGCATTGTGTTGCACAACACAAGGAGACAAAGGGTGCACACCTTGCAACAATCCCCTCCTAGTGCAAGCAAGGGGGTTTGAACCTATGACCCAGACATTGATAGCACTTGTTAGAAGTATGATTGAAGTTTCACCAGAACATCAACCTATTAATGCCCAATACAACCATTAGACTTATAGAATCCACATGAGGTGGTTAAGCCATGTCACAAACTCGTCACTACATTACATGACGTAAGAAGACCAAGGCCACACACCTTGCAACAATCTCTTCCTCTCAAGTTGCTCCTTTGGGGGTGAAATTAACTCTAATTTTAATTGTTTTTCCTAGTCATTTCTATTTTCACTAATAGAAGTGGGATAGGATCGAACCATTACATAACTTCCACAGAGGTGCATAGATCCTTTTTTGTAAAGATGCATTAGCTAGAACATTAAACTAGTGGGAACAAGAGTCATAACCCAACAAAATAACCTAATTAGAACATAAGGGTTTAGGAAAGAACTTTGAATCATCTTCTTGAACCCGTTGAAACCTGAACCAAAGCAGCCAAGGGAAAAAAAACCAAACAATAGATTTTGAAAGGCTTCTTGAAACCTTTTACCTATAGGAGAGTCTTGAATAGAGGCATTTTGTATTAAGGAAGAAGACCCTAAATAACTAAGGGAATTTCTTGTAGATATCTTTGCACATAAAGAAACCACCTCAATAGATCTACCAACTACACTACCATTGAGAAATAATAGGTTTTGAAAGGCACCCTGAAACCTTAAACTAATGAAACCACTATGTTCATAGGAATGGAACGAGGTCTGAATGAGTCACCAATCTTTGTACAAGATCACTTGCAACCATAACAATAAGGACCACCTTAATAGGCCCACCTTCAATAAAATTATTTTCTAGGAAGTGCCAAACTGCTTGGTCCACCTCAAAAGGACCACCATGCAAAGGTGAGAGAGGAAAAGAGCCCTTATTACTACATAGAACCTCAATAGAAATACATGTATCAAAAGAAATACCAACCTCCCTCTGTGAGATTTTGCCAAGATCAAGGGCATAATGAAAAACATAAAGAGAGACAATAGAATGACAAGAACAAACTATATTCTCATCAATATACAAATGATCAACTAGATTAACCAATACAATGAATATGAGCTTGCTTATATAGGCAAGGCCATATGGATATACGAGCTCACAATCATGACATTTGGCTCAATGAGAAACAAGGGTAGGTAAGAAATACTAATGGTAGGTAGGAGAAATAATATAATATTGCACAAGAGGTGGATGACCCACTAAATGTGGAGTGTAACAGCAAAATCAGACCACAAAAGGTGGAATTTATCCTACAAGCTACATCCCTATGTGTACACTTCCCTAAGTGTCTCATATTCAAACTATGAAGAGATGAATTACCCTAATTTAACTCAAGTAAAGTATAATAATATCCATGATGAATATTTATTTACACCAACATCCCCCCTTAAGTGCAACTTAGGGGAATGAAGACTCAAGTCAATAATGCAAGATGGGTCCCAACTACTAGGCCATGATAGGTACTCATGTACAATATGCAAATGCAAGCAAAACTATGCAATGCAATCGCTCACAAATGGAGAAAGGGAGAAAACCCAGTGGGGGAAAACTCCCCCCCAAAAGAGAGATGAATGTACAAAAGACTCTCAAAGAAGAAGGACAAAACCTCAAAGAGGAAAATGTCCCCCCCATAAGATAGGAAGGAGAAGTCAGATGACCCCCCCAATGAGACATCCTGCACCCGCAAGAGAGCTTGCAACTGCTGGAACTTACTCTTGCTGAAAGGTTTGGTAAATATGTCAGCAACCTGCTTTGTTGTAGGACAATATTGCAAATCAATGACCTACTTTTGAATCAGCTCTCGAATTTAGTACATATGAATCTCAATGTGTTTGGTTAGCTGGTGCTAGACCATGTTCTTCGAGATTGCAATAGCACTCTGATTGTCGCAATGTAGAACTATCGGTTGTGGAGTGGTGAGCCCAAACTCTGTGAGAATTTGCTGAAGCCAAATAGTCTCAGTCACTACATTAACAGCTCATCGATACTCAATGTCAATTGAAGAGAGAGAAACAGAATGCTGCTTCTTACTCTGCCAACAAATGGGGCCCAAACCAAGGTGAAAGTTGTAACCTAAAGTAGACTTATGATCATCAAGATCACCAGCCCAATCAGAGTTTGTGTAACCAACCAAGCAAAGTCTTGTCCTTGTTGCATAGTGAATCCCATAGTGATGTGTACCCTAGATGTAATGAAGGATGTGTTTGGCGGCTTTCCAATGAAGCTCATCTGGTTCCTGCATGAAGCAGGAAACCATGCCAGCTGCAAATAAAATATTAGGGTGTGTGTGAGTCAAGTAGACGAGACTACCCATAAGCTGTCGATACAATGTGGCATCAACTGGTGGAGAAGAACATCGAGCCTCAAGCTTGAATCCTGAAACAAAGGGAGTCGGTGCAGGCTTACAATCATCCATATGAAAGAGTGCTAGTAGATGAAGAGCATACTTGGCCTGCGATAGTGTAATCTTAGAAGGTGACTGTGAAATTTCTATCCCCAGAAAGTAGTGCAAAAGACTCAAGTCAGTCATAGCAAATCTATCATGCAAAGAAGATTTGACCTTGCTAATGATGGATGTGATGCTCCTTGTAATGATGAAATCATCAACATAGAGCACAAATATCAATTGAGAGTCATCCTGTCGCAAAATGTAGACATTTCGATCAAAATGAGACCTAGTGAACCTTGCTGAGAGAAGAAAGGAATCCATCTTGGCCTACCAAGCCCTAGTGGCCTACTTGAGGCCATAGAGAGATTTCCTTTGTCTACAAACTAAGTAATAATCTTTGATGAAACCCTATGGCTGCTCCATATAAATATCCTCATTAAGGTCTCGATGAAGAAAATAACTCTTCACATCCATCTGATGTACAGTCCAACCAAGAGTTGCAACAATAGCAAGTGTCAAGCGAATGGAGTTCATCTTGGCTACGAGCACAAAGGTCTTAGTATAGTCAACACCTGGAACCTGAGAGAAACCTTTCACAACAAGCCGAGCCTTATACTTATCCACACTACCATCCACTACAAACTTGGTCCGATAGATTCACTTACATAGAACCATATTTCTCCCCTTAGGGAGAGGGACTAACTACCATGTGTTGTTCCTCATCAAGGAACTATACTCTTCCTCTATAGCGTGGTCCCACTCAGGAACCCCTGATGATTCCTGAAATGTTTGTGGATCGGAAGCAGTAGCAACAAATGTATGTAGAAGGTCCTAATATTGTGATCGAGTCCTCCGTGTATCTGAAGGATCCCCAATAGGAGAACCCACTGAATCAAGTGTCTGTTGAGCCCAACGAGGTCTAGGTGGAGGTGAAGAATGAGGCTCCTCAACTACAAGTGGACCCTACGGAGGTGTAACCCTACGAGTTAGAGTTGAAGGAGTCTCATCTTCTGAATCACTAGTAGCACTATCCATAATGGAGGAAGGTGGAGGAGGTAGAGAGGCTAAGCTAGGAGAGCTTTCATCAAAATTAACACTCCTCTCAATGAATACCTCATGTGTCTCAGGATCCATCAATCGATATGCCTTAACACCTTCAAGATATCCAAAAAAAATACAAGGCCTACTCTGTGGTTCCAATGCCTTGCATTTCTGCGAAGGTATGTGAGGCTATGCTAGACACCCAAAGACTCTGAAATGTCTCACAATCAGTTTCCCCTCAAATGTACAAAAATCCTCAAGTCTTTTGTTCACATATTCCCTTCCATTATTTGTGTGAAGAATCTTGACCACTTTCTCAGATTGCTTCTCCACACGAGTCTTGAAGTCCTGAAATCTATCAAATACTTCACTCTTATGAATAAGAAAGTAGACCCAAGTGAAGCGTGAGTAGTCATCAGTGAAGGTGAGGACATAGCGAGCACTACTACATGAATGTGTCAGAAATGGACCTGCTATATCATTGTGAACAAGTTGAAGAATTTCCAAAGATCTCCAAGCTTTCCCTTTATCAAACTTCTCATCGGGATGCTTTCCCATGGAACATCCTGAACATACACCCTCTGAAAAACTGATTTGAGGTATACTTGTGAGCATGTCTTTAGTGCTGAGCTACTGATGATAGCGGTAGTTGAGGTGCCCAAACCGCTCATGCCATAGCTTACTTTCAGAATTTGAATGAGTAAGCAAGGCCCTAGAAGGAGAACTTGGCATAAAGTGGGAGAATGAATAAAGCCTTGAGTTGTTATTGACTTGTCCCACTGGTACCAAGGCATCATCATCAAGTTCCTTTACCACAACTGAATCAGGTGTAATCTCAACCTTTTTCCCATTCCCATAGTGAGTGATTTTGTAGATAGAGAGAAGATTGGTAGACAAGTTAGGAACATAGAGAACATTCTCAAATGTTCCATCATCCATGTCAATTGAGCCTTTCCCTTCAAGCTCAACTTGTGTATCATCACCTATGTAAATGTGAGGTACCTTTGATGGTTCCAATGAAGAAAACTGCTCCTTTGTAGAACCATGTGATAAGAGGCACCCGAGTCAAGTATCCACTACTATGAAGAACATGTTGTAGCCACAAATCCTTGCCCTTTTCCCTTAGACTGTGAGGAAGAGGAAGGAGAACAATCCTTCTTTGTGTAGGTGGATGGCAACTTGATGTTGTTTTTCTTAAGAAGATTTGTCAACTCATCAACTTCCTTGGTGTGGCATCGATGCTCATCATGACCATACTTCTTGCAATAAGCACAAGTTGGTTTATCCTTCTTAGGTGGAGTCCCCTTCTTGGAAGAGGATGAAAAATTGCCTTGTCATGGAGAGGAGGATTGTCCTTTTTCTTGTTGTGGCTTTGACTTAGATTAATTCTTCTTCTTGTTGGAATCTTTACCTTGACTCCCTTGATTAGCCACCAAAGCCGTGAACTTTGAAGACTTGAGAAGCCCCATGTTCTACAACTTAGGCTGTTCCAATATCAATATTTCTGTGAAAGCATCAAATGAAGGCATAATGTAGGAACTCCCCACTGTCAAACAATGAGTTTGGAAGCTTGAAACAAATGCTGCATATTCTGGTGCAAGCTTGTCCAACAAGTTGAATATCAACTGAGCATCCTTTTTGTCAATTCCACAATCCTTAAGCTTTCCTGTTAGCTCATTTGCTTTGGTGATAATCTTGGATTGTATCAAAACTCTTGGGATCCAAGTTGGTGAGCTCATTGTCAATCTTGTAACCTCTGATTTCATCAACTTGACCATATAATTTTTGAAACATATCCCAAGCCTCTTTGATTGTAGTACACTTCTGAATGTGAAAAATGAGGTCATCTGATACATACTTACACAAAGTTCTAAGAGCCATGTAATTCTTAGTGAGCCATTCTAACTAAGCATTAGGATAAGCCTTAGGATCAGGTGGTGCTGCTATTGTTCCATCTATGTAATGCATGAGACCTTTTTCCATTAATTTGCTCCATACTTTAATTTTCCATGATGCATAATTATGTGGAGTTAAAGGTGGAAATTTATGAGGACTCATTGCAAAAAAATGAAAGAGCACAAGGAAAGAGAGGCATAATCACACAAGACACCCCCCAAAATTAACTCAATCAAAGAACCCCCCCCCCCCCCAAAAAAAATATTGTTTTGGCACTTTATACTTAGTGCGTGTACAATGGGCCATTTGCAAAAAATGGCAAAGTGGAATTTTGATTTCAACTTTACAACTGCCTCAATGAGGCCAAAGGAGACTCAAACTAATAATGCAATAGATCTAAACTAAGATCCAAGAAAATTACAAGTACCAAATAGGCCAAAAAATGCCAATATCTGAAACTACAATATCCACTCAAAATCTTTGAAAACTGATAAGATATTATGAAAGTAGACAAAAAAATATGCACTTTAAAAAAATGGCACCTGAAAAGGAGGTTTTATGAGCTCAAATGAAGCCTTTGAAGTTGCAAAATTGAGGATTAGACAGGTACAGTTGAGAGAATCCAAAAATTCCGAAAAACCTATCCACCAAAATCAAAAAATAACTAAACCACTGCGAAAAGCACGAAAAAAATAGCCCAAATAAAAAAAAATTGCACCAAAAAAGGAGCAAAATTGAGCAAATTATGAGCCTCCAAAGTTGACCCGAAAATCCAAACTGCTCAATGGAGAGGGGTCTAAATTTTTTTCAAAAAATGTTGACTGGGCACTGATTGTGTGTTGTTGACTGGACAAAAGGTACGCCCCCCCCAAAAAAAAAAAATTCAAAAGATTTTCAACTGGAAAATTATTTTTTAGATTATTTATTTATTTTGAAAAAATCCAAAAATTCCGTATCGTACCCACCCGAGTTGGGTAAAAAAATTCTCCAACACCAAAAATTTGACTTTCGCCAAAATAGATTGAGTTTATACTTGATTTTTATGGAAACGACCTCCCAAATGCAATGGTGATGTCGAAAATGCTCTAGGATGCCTCCAAAATGCACAATACCTCAGATTTGAAAATAAAAGCCTTCCAAGATGTCTCTCAAAACCAATCAATGAAGCCCCAATAGCTCTGATACCATGTGATATTTTTCCAAGATTGAGGGCACAAAGAAAAGCATAAAGAGAGACAATAGAATGACAAGAACAAACTGTATTCTCATCAATATACAAATGATCAATTGGATTAACCAATACAATGAATATGAGTTTGCTTATATAGGCAAGGCCATATGGATATACGAGCACACAATCATGACATGTGGTTCAATGAGAAACGAGGGTAGGTAAGAAATACTAGGGGTGGTTAGGAGAAATAATATAATATTCCACAAGAGGTGGATGACCCACCGAATGTAGAGTATAACAACAAAATAAGACCACAAAAAGTGGGATTTCTCCTACAAGCTACATCCCTGTGTGCACACTTCCATAAGTTTCTCATATGCAAACTACGAAGAGATGCATTATCCTAAGTTAACTTAAGTAAAGTGTAATAATATCCATGATGAATATTTATTTACACCAACACCCTCGAACCAAACATGAAAGACGAATAGAAAATAGTATTTACAAAACCCATCTCTAAAGAGCATCCAAGGAAGGAATAATGGTAAACACCACCATCACTCTTGCCCGAAAGGAGAATAGAGATAAATAAGTAAAAAAACCTCCACTACCATAGGCAAAACACACAACCCCTGAAGCTAAACCTTGCATCTTCAAATTAAAATGACAAAGAGAACAATTGAGAAAAGATAAAATCTCTTAAAGGATAAAAAAGAGGAAACACATTCACCCAAATTTTGTAACGAACAATCCCAGTTACCCAAGACAAGAAGGTAGGAAAGGAAACACAAGATGCAGGGGTTCCACAAAACACCCCTTGCCACCATCCATCCATGATAAATCAACTGCAACCTTTGTACACCACACAAGAAAGGTGCAAAGGAACTAAGAAACACCCACCATATCCTCCTTCAAGCCAATCTAGATCAACACACAAAGGACAAGGGGTACAACATTCCCTGCCAAAAATTGAGAGGCTGCAGTGAAAAACACTACTACTCCAACTTAGGAAAACAACCTCATCCAAGCAAATGTGAACCAGAGAAAATGGACACATTTCTTCCTCCCATGACATCCTCATCATCAAGAGAAACTCAATTTTCACCCACCTTGTCCCCCTCACCATTCCCATCTCCGTCTTCTCCATAAACCCTAGCTCTGCTAATGCCTCCTCTGCTCTACATTTTTTTGAGATATTTTTAGCCATTGTTGTTCATTTAGTTTCACTGCAATAATTTTTTTCGTATTTGATGGTTGTAATATTGTTTAGGATTATCTCTTTCTATAATTAGTCACTCTTTTGGCAACCTCCTTTTTTTGTATAGGGGTTTGGGCCTTTTTAGAAAACCACCTTAACTTAATCAAAACATTTGAAGGGATATAGTTTTATTTGTTGAAATTTACACTAAACATGGACATGTTGGCTTGTCATAATATTTAAAAAAAATCACACATATGAAAGTAAATCTATACCATTGTAATGGTAAAATTTGCATACTCATATTATTTTTCTATAAGTTTCATATTTATTTTGAAGAAAAATGTGTGTGTCTATATACATATAAATTTATATTGACTAGATAATTCTATTTCTATTGTATATTGTTTTTGGCCTACTAAATTACACTTAAAATCACAATGCACAAGTAACAATGTGTAGGTTATTTATATCTATAAGGTATAAGATGGATTTTTATTTATTTAATGATCAAAGAGTGTGATTTTATTGTGCTTTTAATCTAGAATATTTAAGCATGATGAATGATAGGAATGTTTTTAAATTTAATAGAGAGATCAATATTAAATATTAAGTAACAAAATTAAATAATATTTGGCCTACTAAATCGTATATGGGATATGAATTAAAAGAAGGAAGCTTCATTAAATTTAGTTGTTTGGGTGGTTTGAATTCTTTTTATTTAGTTTTTCATTGGTCCATCATTAGTTACAAACTATTATAAAAAACATGCACTATCTTCTTTACTCATTTCCTATTTGTTAAGATGATGTTCTCATGTATGACATTTTTAGTGTGATTACATCCACATGATACAATATTGTCCTTTCATAAGGGTGGAATGACATATAGCCTCAAGTTTTTCATTTGTAACTATGCAATTCTATTCATCTATAATGAAAGTTGGAAGACTTTCCTTATGGAGGTTGAATAATAAACTTTTCTCAATGGTAATCAAGTTTGATGAAATGATTCATATGTAATATTCCAACATATACATGTGACTCAATATATTTCCGTTATGTATATATCTAAAACAGTTCGTTAATAATATTACAATATTTCTCAAATTTATAGTCATCCAAACATATTCTTGGTTGTATGTGATTGGTCAAGGTCTTTCTCTTTTATTAATTATCCACGAATGCAGTTACCTTTAATGAATAATTAGATTTTTGAATATCATAACTGTAGTTACATTGAAGGGAATTGATCAAAATGATTGGTAACATAAGAGCAGTAAAAAATAGTAAAATTTTGATTTTACATATTGCGTGCATGAGGCATAGATTTATTACATAGGGAAAAAAATTGTTTATGTTGGATAAGCAATGAAAGTTAGGAGATTTACCTTACTAAGGTTGAATAATAATTTTTTCTCAATGATCATTAAGTTTTACAAAATGATTCATATATAACATTTCAATGTGTATAAATATATCTCAACATAATATTTCAACATATGTATTAACATATCTACATATACAAATACATACATACACATATACACATATATATGTATACATATACATATACATATACAATTTATAATAATTCCAAACATCTTCTTGATTGTGTGTGATTGTATAAGTAGAATCGCGATTGCAGTGACATGCAAGGAGAATGATCAAGCAACATATGATCAATCAAAAATGAAAATTTAAATTTTTTAAATATCGTGGCATAGATTTATTAAAGACAGCAAACTAATCATTTATTTTATAGTAGATACAAGTTTAAAGAAAACTCCAAATAATTTTTTTTTAAACTATACTTTAAATCTGCTTATAAAACACTTAATTTTTTTTATAAAAATCTTGATGCAGAAATCCTGACATAATTTATATATAAAAACTATCTAAAATAAACTTTGACACTAATGTAAAGAGTGCGAAGCATTATTTATGTAACATTAGCCGCACAGTTAGTAATTACAGATTTGAGCCCCAATTATACATTGTGTCTGGAATAGGGCCCTTTCAGGATAGCCACAAAAATATTATCCAAATCACCTATCATCCTCCCAAAGGGGGTTGCTGTAGGCAGACTGGGATTCTCTTTGTGAAAAAAAAAAATGATGAAGGGGAATAGATTAGAGGGAAGTTTTGTAGAATTTTGAACCTAACCTATCCTCTCTGAACCAACTGATTAGCAAACAATAACAAAAAAAAAAAGAAAACACCAATATCTTTATTGAAGCTTAATTAAAAAATTACATAAAGGCTATATATATAAAGAATTTGCAGTCTAGAAGAATAAATAATAACTGCAGTTCTAAATATATTCCTAGCTTTGCATGGAAAGCTACTAAGGCTCTCAAACTAAAAAAAACAAACTACTCCCTAAACTAAGAATACAATAAGTGCATGCACAACATGCTTTATTTACTAAAAACAAACTCATGCAAAAAGCAAAACTAAAAATAGTCCTAAGGATTCATGCATGCTAGAGTACATGCTTTATTTGCATGAATAAACAAAAAAAACTATTAACTAAAAATAGCTTATGCGTGGTGATGAACGGATAGCTTCATGTCCAAACTAGAGTTGCATGGAGCTGCATGCTAGAGCAGCATCACTTATCAACATACTCCCCCTTGATGCTGAGAGGGCTGACAATCTTATCTCATAGTGCTATAAACTGAGCTTTCGCAACTGCTTTGGTGAATATATCTGCTAGTTGATCCTGGGTGTTGATGTGCTTCAATTCGACATCCTTCTTTTGCACCAAATCTCGTATGAAGTGATATTTCAAATCAAAATGCTTAGTTCTACTGTGATGAACCGGATTCTTAGCTAACTTGATGGCACTCACATTATCACAATAAATTACTGTAGGCTGAATTTTTTTTTCTCCAATTTCTTCCAAAACTTTTCTGAGCCAAAGAGCTTGTGTACCTGCTGAGGTAATTGCAACATACTCTACTTCTGTAGATGAGAGGGCAACAATACTTTTCTTTTTCGAGCTCCAGGTAATCAAACCAGAACCAAAAGAAAAATAATTTTCAGATGTAGATTTACGATCATCCATACTACCTCCCCAATCTGAATCACTAAAGCCTACAAGATTGAACTTTTCAGAAGAGTAGTAATGAATACCAAAACTTGAATTCCCTTTCACATACCTCAAAATCCTCTTGGCTACCTTCATATGTATTTCAAATGGATTTGTCATATACCTTGAAACAAGTGAAACTGAATAGGCAATATCAGGCCTCGTGTGGATTAGAAACATCAAGCTCCCCATAATACTTCTGTAAGCTGTCTCATCAACTAAATCAGCACCATCATCTCTACATAACAAATCTCCATGAGCACTTGGAGTGGAGGCAGGGTTACAATCAGTCATATTAAATTTCTTCAGCATATCCTATGCATACTTTGCTTGACAAATGAAAATCTCATCCTTACTTTGATAAACCTCTATTCCTGAAAAATATTTCATTAGAACAAGATCTTTCATCTCAAATTCTTTCATCATAGCAGCTTTGAATTCATCTTTCATCTTAGAACTACTACCCATATACAAAAGATCATCAGCATACAAATTTATGATGAGAATATCAGTACCTTCTTGTTTGTAGTAAAGGGTAGGATCACTCTTACTTCTTTGGAAGCCATTCTCCTAAAAATATCCATCAATCCTGGCATACCACACTCTTGGTGCTTGCTTGAGGCCATACAAAGCCTTCTTCAACTTGTAGACATAATTATCTTTTCCTTCCACTTCAAAACCTTGTGGCTGCTCTACATATACTTCCTCTTCTAAGTACCCATTCAAGAAGGCACTTTTCACGTCCATATGATGTATGCTCTACTTCTTCTGAGCTGCTAATGAAATCAGCATTCTTATGGTCTCTTGTCTTGCTACTGGTGCAAATGTCTCTTCATAATCAATTCCATACTTTTGTGTGAAGCCTTTAGCAACTAATCTTGCCTTGTGTCTTTCAACACTCCCATCACTGTTAAACTTGGTCTTCTAGACCCATTTGGTGCCAATCCTTTTTTTGTCATGTGGAAGTTCTGTTAACTCCCAAGTGTCATTCCTATGAATGGAATCCATCTCTTCTTCCATGGCTTTCACCCAAACCTCATTAGTACATGCATCTTCAAAACATGATGGTTCAAAATCAGCCTTGGCTAATAAAGCAAAATTCATTGTTTCACCTATTGGGTTTTCTTCATGTACTTGATTTCCACCCTCTGGTAGATATCACTCAATCTCCTTACTTTCCTTGTAGAACTTGGAGAAGAAGCTGGACTTGAACTTGGTACTAAAGAACTTGATGAAGGGTTGCTTGGTGGAGTTAAACCACTAGATATAGAAACATTCATTGGCTGCTCATGATCAATATCAGCAATTATATCATCATTCAAAATAGATTTTGGCTTCTCAACATGGCCTTTTTATGACCATAAACTCCCCCTTCATCAAAAATCACATCTCTTGAGACAATAAGCTTGTTAGTGAGGGGATTATACAATCTATAAGCCTTGCTTTTCTCACTATACCCAATAAAAATACATGACTCACTCTTTGCATCTAACTTCTGTCTATTCTGATCAGGTATATGCACATAAGCCAAACAACCAAAAACTTTGAAATGATTAACATTAGGCCTTTTACCATACCAAGCTTCATAAGGAGTCATCTTTTCTAGTGCATTGGTGGGGCTACGATTGAGGATGTACACCGCTGTAGCAACTCCCTCTCCCCAATAAGAATTGCTCAATCCCTTGGTTTGTAACATGCACCTTGCCATTTCAACCACAGTACGATTCTTCCTTTCAGCTACGCCATTCTGTTGAGGTGTGTATGTAGTAGTAAGTTGCCTCTTGATGCCATTAAAATCACAATAACTTTGGAAAGCCTTTGAGCAAAACTCTCCTCCACGATCAGTCCTTAAACATTTGATCTTGCACCCTTTCTCATTTTCCACAAGGGCTCCAAACTTCTTGAATGTATCCAAGGCTTCATCTTTGGCCTTCAAAAAATATACCCAACAATTTCGTGAGTAATCATCAATAAAAATAATGAAATATGATGAATTACCCAAACTCTTAGTCTGCATAGGACCACATATATCCGAATGAACAAGCTGAAGTGGGTGATGAACCCTCCATGCATTGCCCTTTGGAAACTTTTCTCTTGCATGCTTTCCTTTAGCACAACCTTCACAAACCTCCTTGTGTTCCTCAACCTTGGGCAAACCAGAAACTAATGCATGTGAGGTTAGAAACTTCAAACTATGAAAATTTAAATGCCCATACCTGAGATGCCATAACCAACTTGAATCCTCATAAGCCATATTTGCCAAACTATTGTTATGTTCACCAAACCTCAAGGGGAACATCCTATTTCTTGTCATAGGAACAACAGTGATCACCCTATTATCCTTATTCTTATCATAGATAGTACAAGTCTTATTCTCAAAGACTACTTTATAATTTTTTTCACATAGCTGCCCAACACTTAACAAATTGTGCTTCAATTGTGGAGTATAATAAATATCATGAATACTCTTTATACCTTCTTTTGTTTGGACCTCCATAGCTCCTTTGGCAACAACCTCCAATGATTTATCATCACCAAGCTGGATCTTGGATTTGAAACTTCCATCCTTTGTTGAGAACAACTTCTCATTCCCTGTCATATGGTTAGAGCATCCAAAATCTAGGTATCAAACATCTTTACTAGTATTTTCACCCTTGGCATAAGATAAAAATAAGTGATCAGGAGGATTGTCACTACTTTCTTGAGCATAGTTAGCACTTCTACCTTCTTTCAATCTGCATTCTCTTTCAAAGTGGCCATACCTATTACAATGGTAACATTCAACATTTCTCTTATCAAATCTGCCTCTACCTCTTCCTTTGAAACCACCACTTCCTCTTGAGCCACCTCTTCCTCTACCTCTTGAAGAATTTTGGCTTTGCCCTTTACCTTGGCCTTGATTGATTTTGGCACTACTGTTGCTTGTATCTTCATTTTTTGTGATTATCAATTTAGAGGAAAACACTTTCTCTACACCTTCAAAAGAATCTTTCAATCTTTCTTCATGAGACATCAGGGATCCAACCAGTTGATCAAACTGTAGTTTTGTCAAATCCTTGCTTTCTTCTATGATTATTGCTACATGATTCCATCTGGGTGTCAAAGATCTCAACACCTTTTTAATCAAAACTTCATTGCTTACAATTTCTCCAAGTGTAGCCATTTTATTGACCACATCTTTGACTCTGACACAATAATCACTTATACTTTCAGCTTCTTGCATCTTCAAATTCTTAAACTCTCGCTTCAATGTCTAAAGCTTGACCACTTTAACTTGATCACTACCCTGGTAAGTTTCTTGTAGAGTCTTCCAGGCATCTTTGGTAGTTGTTGCTCCTAATATTCTTGGAAATAAGCTCTTATCAAGAGCTATCTGAATGTGAAACAAAGCTTGAGCATTCTTTTTCCTTGCTTCCTTTCTTGCTGTTCTTTCATTGGCTATAAGGGCATTCCAATCAGTTGGCTCTTCATAACCTGATTCAATAATCTCCCACAAATCTTTTCCAATCAAAAAGGTGAGCATCTTAATGCACCAATAATCATAATCATTCCCATCAAATTCTGGAATGGGCATATGGTTAGAATTCGACATGATTAACTTTGGCGAAATTCCAACAATAAAACTTTAAGCCAAAACAATTTTACCTGCTCTGACACCACTTGTAGAATTTTGAACCTGACCTATCCTCTCTGAACCAACTGATTAGCAAACAATAACCACAATAAAAAGAAAACACCAATATCTTTATTGAAGCTTAATTAAAAAATTACATAGAGGCTGTATATATAAAGAATTTGCAGTCTAGAAGAATAAATAATAACTGCAGTTCTAAATATATTCCTAGCTTTGCATGGAAAGCTACTAAGGCTCTCAAACTAAAAAAAACAAACTACTCCCTAAATTAAGAATACAATAAGTGCATGCACAACATGCTTTATTTACTAAAAACAAACTCATGCAAAAAGCAAAACTAAAAATAGTCCTAAGGATTCATGCATGCTGGAGTACATGCTTTATTTGCATGAATAAACAAAAAAAAACTATTAACTAAAAATAGCTTATGCATGGTGATGAATGGATAGCTTCATGTCCAAACTGGAGTTGCATGGAGCTGCATGCTAGAGCAGCATCACTTATCAACAAGTTTGACGAAGAGGAACAGGCATTGGAGTTGAAGGGGAGTACACCAATACGCCATCTATGCGTTTCACCACTTCTTTATTTCTCTTTGCCCACCACTTAGAAGGAATTTGCAGCCTTTCAATCAATAAGTCAGTGTGTTTGTTAGCTAAACCCGGATCTCTTCTCGAGGGCTTGAAGGGCAACTTGTTACACCCTTGAAAGTGATCAAGTGTGTGCAAATAAACCTCTAAGCTGTGGAAGTTTGCAGGAGTATACGTTTGCTTCAGTAAATGCAAACTGCTGGTGTCTAAACTAATCTCTACTCCCACATGAACATATGCCTAGGGAAACCAGTGCAGAAGCCTTGTCAGCCATCCCAGTTTTTCATTGACAAAAATACCAGGAATTTTCGGAACCAAGTCCTTCTTGTTTACAACGCGTAACACTTTGACGCCAATCTCTTCCATATGTCGTGCAAATGAAAGGTTCCCTACGCGCGGAGACGCGAAGGAAGACACTTTGACGGGAAATAAGGTCACACCATATTCATTCACCATGATTTGTTTTTTGTCATATGCGCTCAGGGTTGCCAGTGGAGATCCCAAGCTATGTCCAGTAAACGTTATGCTCAAATCTTCTTCTTTCTCTTTGTATTCATTTACTAATCTGATTATCTCACCCACTACAATTTCCCTTGCACTCATCCTGCATCTCACAGAGTCCTCGTCGGTGGACGTATAACGACTGAGAAAACCCTTCTCTATCCTGGCATCTGGATTGGAAATAGTTTGGATGTTGGAGCATGCTGTAGCCTTCGATGCCATAACAGGAACCAATATGTCTCTGAGATTTTGCATCCATTCAAACGGAGTCTGCGTGTCTCTCCATGCAACAACTATGTAACGTCCTTCCAATCTCTTTATCTCATTTGGGTCACTGCAAACAGCAATAAAACCTATCCAAGCACTGCCTTCGCTTGATTCTTCGCCTAAAATGGAGTCCACAACACTCATATTGGCGTATATATATTTGGTAACTTGGTATCCACGCCCACAATTTAGCAACTCCAGTCTTTTGGTGAGCGAGCTTTTGCTGCGCTTACAATTTCCATAGTATGTGTAAGAGGGCGTGTTGTCAAATGAATCGTAGCATTGCTGTGCAAAGTCACCATATCTGAGTATCTCTGCTTTGAGAAGTGGGTTAATGGGATTGAGCAAGCCATTCCAATGGTTGGCACCCTGGATATCTCGCCAGATATCACAAATCTTTAATTGGCTTGTGTATTCTCCATCTCCATGAATTTTTTCGTTTGGAGATATGGTATTACATCCCGATAAATAATGTTCAACCTCCTTCCAGTGGCTAAAAGGTCATCGAGATACTGCCATACTCCCAATGCTTAAACTTGTTTGAAACGCTTGCAGTTTTGGAAAAAGATGATCTACTTTCTGGTTAATAGTGAAATCTCTATTTGATGGCCTGAATCACAAATTTCCTTCATTTTAAATAGTCAATGATCGAAGAATTTGATGGCATTCTTGAAAAGACTAGGTAAACCATTTTACTTGACTTGGCCTGGTTTATCTTGTCCACCCCAAATATTTGGAAAAGAACATCTAACAAATTAATGGCGGTTAATAAAGGAGAACTTTCTACGGAAGTTTTCAAACCAATTACTTCTTGTACGCATTGTCTCCTTTGTGCAAAAGACAACCTTATCTTAGTCGATATCCCTGCGATTCTCTGCATAAGTGGAAAAGACACAGACCCGCAAAATCGGTGAAGCATCATTCAAAGTATTAAAAAATCTTAAATATCTGATAGGGTAACATAGCAAAATGGATAAAATGTTAGTACTTGCATGAAAAAGGCTGTAATGGTCAACTTGATAAAAAACTATTTATAAATTTTTTATGAATGGGCCTTTTCTATTCAGTATAAATATTGAAGTACATATTCACAAAAAAAGGTTGGGGGATACAAGATCACCCTCCAAGAGTCACACGCCAAGAAGCCGGAGTAAAAAAACAGAGCTATTCAAAAAAAAATTTCCTTAAGTAGCCAAAGTAGAGGCAGCCGAGGGAGGAGGATCTGGATCATCTTTCTTGCCACATACATCAGCGGGCTCAAGAGTCAGGTCCGGCATGGACCACCCATCTTCAGGGTCTTTGTCTTCTTCTCCTTCCTCCTACCTAGGAGGCGAAATAGCTAGAACCAGGCAAGGAAACATGGAGGTGGTGGCAGTAGGCCACCTAGAGCCATCACTAGCAACAGTAGCCAAAGTCATAGGAGCAGCAGAAGGCCACCCCGAGGCATAACCATGACGCTGAGGAGAAGTCGAGCGACGCCTCCATGCATCATCTGTCCCACCAGAGGAGCGGTGAGGAGCCTGCGACTGTGGGGTCTGAGAGCATCGGACGGAGGAACTGTGGCCACAATGGTGACCACGAGGTGGAGTGCGATTGACAAAGACAAAATTCAACGACACTCTGGCAACCGCACAAGGGGCATTGCCCCAGTGCTGAAGGAGCTCCTGTAAGTGTTGTTAGAGTATTCAGGTATTTACTTGATTAATTAAACTTTATTTGTTTAATTATTTAAGTTCCCTTTATCTCTTTTACACTTAAGCTAACTTTAGGTGCATATAATTAATTATTTTAATTAATTATTATGTGCAAACCTAGGTTTTCCCTTTTAGGGTTTCTTGACCTATTAAATGTTGAGTTCTTTCTTTTCATTGTATGAAGAAGGATTATTATTGACAATACATTTTGGAGATTATTGAGCTCTCATTTTTTGGAGCATATTTTTCCTGTGTATTCTTTCCTTCTGTGATTTGCTTCATTGCATTTTTCAGCTTGCTGAGATTATTTGGGCTCCTGTGGTGTTGTATTTTCTCATCTCCTATATGGTATTAGAGCTTCAGATCTACAGCTACCTGGTCTTGTTTTGAGAATTTTTTGCTTTGGAAGCAGATCTGGGGTTTCAGTAATTATTTGTGTACCTAGGGTTTGACCTTTTTTTTTGAGTACGCTAGGCCTAAACAGACCTCACCATCATGCTCAGAAGGCCCAAAAACTCCTATGATCATATAAAATTCGACCTATTTTGGTTCCTAAGCCTTTGGGAGTATTTTTTTCTCCAGATCTAGGTCGTATGGCCGTAACATGCAATTCGAGAAAAAAAATTTCCAAAAAAAAAAATTATTTTGCCTTTTTACAACATGCAGGCCGAATTTTTGCTTTTTTATTAAAAAAAAAAATTCTTTCAAAAAAAAGCAAAAAACACAAACAGTTTTGTTTCTTTTAAATTTTTTTTTTTTTTTTTCCGGAAAAAGGTTTTTATGGGGTCCCCATGGTACGCAGGGTACTGCGGGGCCCCTACATTGTTGCAGGGCCTGCACGCGTTGGTACAGAGCTGTCGCCATCCGCTCGGGCCCATGCCACCTTCCTCCGGCCCCTGCAGCCCCTGACCCCGTTGGCCTCCCTGCGGCCCCCGCCACCCAGCCCAGGCTTGCCGCCTCCCTACAGCCCCAGGCGCTGTGCTTACTCCCCACCTGGCCCTTGCTGCTGCCACCACCAGGAACTGTCACGCTGCCACTGCTGAGAACCACCATGCTTCTCCAGTCCTACAACTGCCTTCGCCCAGCCACCGGAGTGTCGCTCCCTGGCCACCGAAGCACTGCCCAGCCACTAGACTCCTTTCTTTTGTCTCTTTTAGGGGGGATTTAGTTTTTTGGCCCTATCTTGGGAATACGGAGTTGTATTTTCAAAAATAAAAAGGCGTCGAAAACCTGGTTCCGAGGCCAACCTCATGGTGTTGGTTTTTTTTTCCAATTTTGCTATTTGACTGTGTTTTTTTTTCAGTCAAAGTGAGGTCTAGTTTTTGCACTCTGGGAGCCATAAACTGAGCATCCGAACTCCGTTTTTCAAAAAATTTATATTTTTGGAAAGCGTGTGCTATGTACTTTCCAGCCATCTAAGTTTTATTTTCAGATTCTGCTACATGCATATTTTATTCAGTTTTTTTCTTTTCAGCACTCTGGTGGATATCATGGTTGTTTTAGGTCCTGAAATCTTTTCTCTGAGTAGCGTGTTTCTATTTTGGTTCACGTTTCTATTTCCAATCTTCTTATCATTGTATCTTGTATTTATGCAAATGCACTCAGATAAAATGCCATCATGCATTGTTTACTTGGAATCTTGTACATGCACTATTGATCAAGTGCCATGAGGGGGTTGATGTTTTCCTATTGTTTGCCATCTTCTTTTGTCCAGTGAGTGTTCCTTCCATGACATTCGCCTCATGATGATCTGTCTCAGCACCTTTGACGTTCTTGGTTCTTCATCATGCAATTTTTTTTGGCTGTCCTTTTCAGTGTTCTTGTCCCTCTCCCACTTCCGTATTATGGGGAGGTTTATCCTAGTGGTTCTACTGCTTCCGTGGTTTGATTGATCAGCTCTTCAGGCTTTGGTTTCTCATGCCATCTGTATCTTCGAGTTCATTTGTTTGCCTTTGTTTTCCTTCTGATTCGAGTAGTGTCATTTGAGGGCACTCATACAGATTATAGTCTTCTCTACCTAGTCATGTTCTATTTCCGTGGAGGTTCTTTAGTTCAGCAGTTTCTCAGAGACAGAGTTTGCAGGTTCTTCATGCTTCAGTGGTGTTCTTTTCCATCTCTTTTTGGAGTAGATTTTTGTTCCCATGTGGTTTTGTCTATTTCTCTAGTTTATAGAGATTTCATTGTATTTGGGTACCTGATCAAGCCTTGTTGTCGGGACTCATCTTTATTGCTTTCATTAGTTGTTCTAGGTTTTAGCTTCTCCCTAAGTCTAGCTTAAGGGGGGATGTTAGAGTATTCGGGTATTTACTTGATTAATGAAACATTATTTGTTTAATTATTTAAGTTCCCTTTATCTCTTTTACACTTAAGCTAACTTTAGGTGCATATAATTAATTTTATTTTAATTAATTATTATGTGCAAACCTAGGTTTTCCCTTTTATGGTTTCTTGACCTATTAAAGGTTGAGTTCTTTCTTTTCATTATATGAAGAAGGATTATTATTGACAATACATTTTGGAGATTATTGAGCTCTCATCTTTTGGAGCATATTTTTCCTGTGTATTCTTTCCTTCTATGATTCGCTTCATTGCTTCTCCTTGTAACAGGTTTTTCAGCTTGCAGAGATTATTTGGGCTCCTATGTTGTTATTGTCCCTCTCCCACTTCCGCATTATGGGGAGGTTTATCTTGTTGGTTCTACTGCTTCCGTGGTTCGATTGATCAGCTCTTCAGGCTTTGATTTCTCATTCCATCTATATCTTCGAGTTCAGTTGTTTGCCTTTGTTTGCCTTCTAATTCAAGTAGTGTCATTTGAGAGCACTCATACAAATTATAGTCTTCTCTACCTAGTCATGTTCTATTCACACTTTTTGCTTTTCAGCACTCTGGTGGATATCGTGGTTGTTTCAGGTCCTGGGATCTTTTCTCTGAGTAGGGTGTCTCTATTTTGGTTCACATTTCTATTTCCAATCTTCTTATCATTGTAGCTTGTATTTATGCAAATGCACTGAGATAAAGTGCCATCATGCATTGTTTACTTGGAATCTTGTACATGCACTATTGATCAAGTGCCATGAGGGGGTTGATGTTTGCTTGTTGTTTGCCATCTTCCGTTGTCCAATGAGTGTTCCTTCCACGACATTCGCCTCATGATGATGTGTCTCAGCACCTTTGATGTTCTTGGTTCTTCGTCATGCAGTTTTTTTTTGGCTGTCCTTTTCAGTGTTCCTATCCCTCTCCCACTTCTGCATTATGGGGAGGTTTATCCAATTTTGCTGTTTGACTGTGTTTTTTTTCCAATCAAAGTGAGGTTTAGTTTTTGCACTCTGGGAGCCATAGACTGAGCATAAAGAGAGACATTAATATCCAAAGAGACGTGAGTAAAAAGAACTGCATTTCTATCTTTCCAAAGAGTAAATAGGAAAACATGTTATATCTGGGAAAACTTGAAAGGGATTCTAGGCGAATCGCCCAGAAGAGCCACATGCCAAGAAAAGGGTTCAAGGCAAAAAGGCCAAAAGAAATCATGGATCTAGCTCCAGTACTATTGAGCTCTTCTACAGAACCAAAAAATGTGCATAAAAGTTTCTGGGTGACCACAGAAAGGCCACCTGGGATTAGGAACTCCCATATGCTTAAGTTTGGAACCCAAAGGCAGCCCTTGAAAAAACACACACCAAGCAAAGTGTGCAATCTTGGGTTCAGTGGTGGCGGACCAGACATCAAGAAACCCGGGTCTCCAGGATTTCTGAGAAGATTGTAAGTGCCACTAATGGTTGAGAATATGGACCATACACAAATGGGGAACCAACCAGAGATAACCCATTTTGGATTTGTACCTGGTGAAAGGAGTCCAAGGATACCACTTCCAATCTTTCTGCCAAGGTCTGATAGACTGAATGCTAAGCTTATGTAACAAATGTGAGGGTAATGCTGAAATCAAAAGGCCATAAGTCTATCAATCAGGTGAAGATAGACGAAACTGGACTTGGAGGTCATCCCATGTCCCAAGACTCATAAAAGCTCTAGAAAATAGATCCTTAGGTTTTCGAATGTCGCATTTGTGAAAACGCAGAGTGCTAACACCCTAGATTTTGGCCAATGGTAACCCTTGCAGCTGAAAAAAAGGTGACCACTAGAGGTTGTGTTGTTTCATGGAGATCCCATCATGAAAACCATCACCCGTCCATCGAAGCCAAGGCTTAATAGCTTCCCAAGCATGCCAGATTCTTTTAACAAGAAAAGTACCCTGGATCTAAGAAGGGTCTTTCATAATGAGTAGGAAATCCGGCCTATTGGTAGGAAATCCTAAAGAAATGCAATGTCAAAGAAGGATTTTCCAAGGCTTGTCACCAGATAAGGCTCTGATTATCCATTTAGCACATAAGGCAGGCCCTTGTTTCTGGTTAGAAATAAGGCCAAGTCCTCTAGACTCCTTGGGAAGACAACAATACTCCCAAGCGACTCTGTAAAAACCTTGATTATCGGAAGCAGAGGCCCAAAGAAAATCCCACATAAGTCTTTCCAACTTTATGTAAGAGGCCTTATAAGGAGACCAACATGAAAATTAATAGACATGAGTGGCAACCAAAACCTTTGAAAAAATTTGAAATTTACCAGCTAGAGAGAGAGGCTTGGTAATCCAATAGGCCAACTTTTTATCAATCCTAGCTAAACCAGTTGTCCAAAGATCCATAGGCGAAGCTAGAAAAATTTTGCCATGATGAAGCCATTTCCAATCATATCGAAGGGGCGAGAAGAAAAGACTACCTATAACATTGTATATTGTGCCATTGAATGGTCGAGCTAGAATCGAAACAAAAGGTGTCTACACATTGAAGAGCGGCCTGAACATTATTTTCTTCCTCAATGAGAGTGAGGAAGGAGTCATCCACAAAATGGCCATTGACAAGTTGGGAAGGTGACTCAGGCAGGGAGATAACACGGACACGCCCAACAGAGATTGCATTAGCAAGTAAGTACCCAAAACCCTCCACCGCAATAACATATAAAGAAGGAGCCAAAGGACATCCCTGGCAAATGGATCTGAAAAGGCCAAAAGCCTCAGACGGATGGCCATTAATGGTGATAGAGGCCGAGGCATCCCCGAATAACATCTGGACAAACTGAATGAATCTAGGGCCGAAGCCAAGAGCTTTGAGCATAGCCAACATAAATGGCCACTCGATGTGATCATACACTTTAGTCAATTCAATCTTAAGGAAGATTGCCCGCTGTTTGGAGCATCTGACCCAGTCTATCCCTTCCCAAACAACAATAATATTATCTAGAATAAACTCAAACTTGATAAATCCAGACTAGTCCGGACGAATAATCAAAGGCAAGAGATGATGAATCTTGAGAGCCAAGTCTTTGGCAATGATCTTATATGAGACATTGAGAAAGGTAATAGGCCTCCAATTTCAAATGTCCTCACCTAGCCTTAGGGATAAATTTTATGTTACCCGAGTTAAGCATTGTTCCCAGGGACTGGGAGTGAAAAGCTTCAAGGTAGAACAAGTATGTAGGTCAGGACCAACACAAGGCCAAAGGGCTTTGTAGAACTCACAAGGGAAACCATCACACCCAGGGGCTTTATCATCCACCATAGAAAAAATGGCTTTCTTGAGATCATCGATGGTCAGTAAGAGATCACAAAAGGTCTGCTAAGACTCAGAAAGTTATTTTGGAATAATAGCTAAGCAATCTTGCAAAGCATGGGCTCTGGTCGGAGAATTTTCTTGCGCTATGAACACCTTCTCATAATGACAAACGAATGCTTGCTGAATATCAGGCAGCTCGGTGAGAACACCATGCCCTTCTTTGATTTTCTTAATCCCTATAGAGGTATGACGGGCACGCAAAGCCAAGAAAAATTCTTTGGAGGCCCTGTCACCCACCTTGAGCCAATGTAACCTGGCTTTGATTTGAGCTCCTCTAGAAGAGTAGTTATCTACAACCTATTTCTAATGACGGAGCTGAGATAATCAAAGTTGTAGGTTAGAATCAAAAGGATTCAAGGCCAGAGCTTCTGTGGCACCAAACAGATCTTTGGTGGTCCCCTCATACAACAGCCTGCGGTACATGGCAAGCTGTCTACCATAAATATGCAGAAACCTCACAGAGCGGGTAATGGCATCACTCCACCATGTAATCCAACCAGTGTGATGATGAGGCCTTGAATCCAAATTCAAAACACTTTGAATGTGGGCCATTGTGGCTTGATGATGTAGGAGAGATGTGTTGAGGTAAAACTACGTCTTGGAAGAATGTTGCCTACCTAGCTACCATTCAATGCTAAACTTAACGGGGAAGTGATTGGACAACGTTACATCAACGAGAGGACTTACGGGTAGATCTTGATCTTCAGAAAAAGAAAAAAAAGATTACGCAATTATCATAGCATGATCAAGCCTTTTAAACATTCTGTCGAAGACAACTCTAAAATTAGACCAAGTGTGCTAGAACCCACCAAGGTGGCAACAGTTTGTGTTGGGGTTAAAAAGACCCAACTTATTACATATATAGTACCAAGCTTCCCTCTCTCCATTTGTCCATCGAAAAGGAAAATTTTTGTCCTTATCAGTCGCCACCTCAACCATATTGAAGTCCCCACACATGACCCAAGTTGTAGGT
This sequence comes from Cryptomeria japonica, assembly GCF_030272615.1. Taxonomy (NCBI): domain Eukaryota; kingdom Viridiplantae; phylum Streptophyta; class Pinopsida; order Cupressales; family Cupressaceae; genus Cryptomeria; species Cryptomeria japonica. Next base: position 60,011,366 of record NC_081413.1, on the reverse strand, counting down.
GGTAGATTGTTAGCAATCCACCACCATAGGTGTGATCTATCAACCGCATCATTGGGAGCATAAAAATTAACAATCCCAATGGAATGGATATCAATTGATAATAAAACCCATACAACGCGTTGCATGGGATCAAAACTATGAGAAATAACTACAAAGAGCCAATGAAGTGAAATGAGAGTACCAACTCCACCTCGACCAACTACATGCTGGGAAGAAAAAACAAGGTTATATGGCCAAATAACATGACATGCAATAGTGAGCATGAAACCAACAATTTTAATTTCCTGAAGGCAGAGAACATCCAGGCCTAAAACTCGTTGATGAACATCTTGAATATAATACTTTTTGGTGAGGTCTGTGAGACCACGAACATTCCATGAGACACAATTCATGAAAAAACTTGCATATCATCCTCATCACCAAGAGAGGAGAAGCTATTGCGCAAAAAATCTGAACTGAGACCGGGAAGAGCATCCCCATCAAAAATAACTTATCATTTTTCTGAGCCACCATTTGCAATCTCAGCATGCCCAGAAGGGCTACGAGAATGACATAGAGAGTGTGGTTTAAAACCAAAGCGGATGACATAGAGACCGCCTGGGCAAATGGTGTCTGCGTAGGAGGCTCTGTCATTGGCTGGGAACTTGAACCAACGGGTGAATTTTGGGCCGAAGCCACATAGTTTTTGCCTTTGTGAACTACAGTGGTCAATTCATCCTTCTTAGCTCCCTCCATAGGTCAAGAACCAGTGTCCTTAATAGGGGGTTTTATTTTCAGAATAGCCAAGGGACAATCCCTGATTTTGTGTTCCACCCATTGGCACTGATAACAAGTGTTGGGAAGATTCAAATAAAGAACCTTCTAGGTGAAGATATTGCCTCCCACTTTCTTTTAGGTTGCACGGAAGGTCAACCTGAACGTAGACCCTCTTTTGAGGGTGAGCATGAAAAAAATGGTCTGGTTGAAGGCAAATAACTTTACCAAGAGATTGAGCAATAGTTTCCATGAATGACCAACAAGGAAAAGGAAGACTAGGGAACTCAACCCAAACTGGGACTCGCAACTTTTTGTCATCTGAGATAGAAAAGTCTCGAGACCAGCAATAGAAAACTAGAAGGGAAGACTGAATGGTCCATGACCCATGAGAGAGGATAGCCTCAACATGGGAAGGGTTTGAAAAGTGAAACAAAATGAAGGCCTTGGTGAGGCTTTGGACGTCATCAAGCTGGACTCCATGAGGAGATGAGGCTTTGGCAACCTAGTCATGAAGCATGCTTTTAGGAGGGATCCTACCCAAAAAATAGCCTATCAAAGTGCATTTTTCCAGCCACTCACAAGCATTATAAAAATCTTGAATAGGAAGTACAACATTAGGCGAGGACATACCTTGTGAAACACTTTCAGAATAAATTTGCGACGACGCTTGCTCAGAGGCGCCATGAGGGTCTGTCGTAGCAACTCCAGCATCAACGTCAATTGCTAGGATAAATTTGGCTGGAGCCATAATAAACGCAAAATTCCCACATTAAATGTAGTTTGAAAAAAGAAATATGCAACCTCAAACCCTAGCAGAGCTCATTCCCTCCAAATATTTATAAATTAATATGTTAGAAAGAGTACAATTCTATTGGAGGAATGACATGTAATAAAATATTTTAAATATCCGATATAGTAAAATAAAAAAGAGCACTAAGAAATGTCAATGCTTACATCAAAGAGGTGTAATGGTCAAGTTGATAGAACAATATTTATAAATTAATATGTTAGAGAGTACAAATCAATTTGTAAAATTGATGAAGCTTCATAATAAATGATATAAATTAAAAAAATCTTAAATATTGATTGCATAAAATAAAAAAATGGAATAATAAACGTTAGCACTTGCATCAAAGGGGTCCAATGATCAAACTGATTAAAAAATATTTATAAATTAGTATGTTACAATTTATGCATAGAAGATATACTAGCATACCTATCTTTAGAGAAAAAAATGTAAACTAGCCTTCAAGATATATCTTTCTTAAGATGTTAATTTAATTAATTTTAAATTATACTTTAATTTCAAATTGGAATGTTTCCAAATATATAGAAATGTTTAAATGAATATATTAATTACTCTTAAACAAATAAATTATTATTTTAATTACTCTTAAACAGAGCGGGTAATGGCATCATTCCACCATGTAATCCAACCAGTGTGATGATGAGGCCTTGGTTCCAAATTCAAAACACTTTGAATGTGGGCCATTGTGGCTTGATGATGTAGGAGAGATGTGTTGAGCTAAAACTACGTCTTGGAAGAATGTTGCCTAGCTGGCTACCATTCAATGCTAAACTTAACGGGGAAGTGATTGGACAATGTTACATCAACGAGAGGACTTACGGGTAGATCTTGATCTTTAGAACAAGAAAAAAAATATTACGCAATTATCATAGCATGATCAAGCCTTTTAAATATTCTGTCGAAGCCAACTCTAAAATTAGACCAAGTGTGCTAGAACCCACCAAGGCAGCAACAGTTTGTGTTGGGGTCAAAAAGACCCAACTTATTACATATATAGTACCAAGCTTCCCTCTCTCGATTTGTCCATCGAAAAGGAAAAATTTTGTCGTTATCAGTCGCCACCTCAACCATATTGAAGTCCCCACACATGACCCAAGTTGTAGGTGGCGGATTGTTAGCAATCCACCACCATAGGTGTGATCTATCAACCGCATCATTGGGAGCATAAACATTAACAATCCCAATGGAATGGATATCAATTGATAATAAAACCCATACAACGCGTTGCATGGGATCAAAACTGTGAGAAATAACTATAGAGAGCCAACGAAGTGAAATGAGAGTAGCAACTCCACCTCGACCAACTACATGCTGGGAAGAAAAAACAAGGTTATATGGCCAAATAACACCACATGCAATAGTGAGCATGAAACCAACAATTTTAACTTCCTGAAGGGAGAGAACATCCAGGCCTAAAACTCGTTGATGAACATCTCAAATATAATACTTTTTGGTGAGGTCTGTGAGACCTTGAACATTCCATGAGACACAATTCATGAAAAAACTTGCATATCATCCTCACCACCAAGAGAAGAGAAGCTATTGCGCAAAAAATCTGAACTGAGACCGGGAAGAGCATCCCCATCAAAAATAACTTATCATTTTTCTGAGCCACCATCTGCAATCTCAGCATGCCCAGAAGGGCTACGAGAATGACATAGAGAGTGTGGTTAAAAACCAAAGCAGATGACATAGAGACCGCTTGGGCAAATGGTGTCTGCATAGGACGCTCTGTCATTGGCTGGGAACTTGAACCAACGGGTGAATTTTGGGCCGAAGCCACATAGTTTTTGCCTTTGTGAACTACAGTGGTCCATTCATCCTTCTTAGCTCCCTCCATAGGTCAAGAACCAGTCTCCTTAATAGGGGGTTTTATTTTCAGAATAGCCAAGGGACAATCCCTGATTTTGTGTTACACCCATTGGCACCGATAACAAGTGTTGGGAAGATTCAAATAAAGAACCTTCTAGGTGAAGCTATTGCCTCCCACTTTCTTTTAGGTTGCGCGGAAGGTCGACCTGAACGTAGACCCTCTTTTGAAGGTGAGCATGAAAAAAATGGTCTGGTTGAAGGCAAATAACTTTACCAAGAGATTGAGCAATAGTTTCCATGAAAGACCAACAAGGAAAAGGAAGACTAGGGAACTCAACCCAAACTGGGACTTGCAACTTTTTGTCATCTGAGATAGAAAATTCTCGAGACCAGCACTAGAAAACTAGAAGGGAAGACTGAATGGTCCATGACCCATGAGAGAGGATAGCCTCAACATGGGAAGGGTTTGAAAAGTGAAACAAAATGAAGGCCTTGGTGAGGCTTTGGACGTCATCAAGCTGGACTCCATGAGGAGATGAGGCTTTGGTAACGTAGTCATGAAGCATGCTTTTAGGAGGGATCCTACCCACAAAATAGCCTATCAAAGTGCATTTTTCCAGCCACTCACAAGCATTATAAAAATATTGAATAGGAAGTACAACATTAGGCGAGGACATACCTTGTGAAACACTTTCAGAATAAATTTGCGACGGCGCTTGCTCAGAGGCGCCATGAGGGTCTGTCGTAGCAACTCCAGCATCAACATCAATTGCTAGGATAAATTTGGCCGGAGCCATAATAAACACAAAATTCCCACATTAAATGTAGTTTGAAAAAAGAAATATGCAACCTCAAACCCTAGGAGAGCTCATTCCCTCCAAATATTTATAAATTAATATGTTAGAAAGAGTACAATTCTATTGGAGGAATGACATGTAATAAAATATTTTAAATATCCGATATAGTAAAATAAAAAAGAGCACTAAGAAATGTCAATGCTTACATCAAAGAGGTGTAATGGTCAAGTTGATAGAACAATATTTATAAATTAATATGTTAGAGAGTACAAATCAATTTGTAAAATTGATGAAGCTTCATAATAAATGATATAAATTAAAAAAATCTTAAATATTGATTGCGTAAAATAAAAAAATGGAATAATAAACGTTAGCACTTGCATCAAAGGGGTCCAATGATCAAACTGATTAAAAAATATTTATAAATTAGTATGTTACAATTTATGCATAGAAGATATACTAGCATACCTATCTTTAGAGAAAAAAATGTAAACTAGCCTTCAAGATATATCTTTCTCAAGATGTTAATTTAATTAATTTTAAATTATACTTTAATTTCAAATTGGAATGTTTCCAAATATATAGAAATGTTTAAATGAATATATTAATTACTCTTAAACAAATAAATTATTATTTTAAATTATATTGTTTTTTTTTAAATGATTTGAATAAGGATAACCTTTGTAAAAATTTGGATTTTTTTAGAAAATGTTAAATAATAAATTGTTATCCAATGAATAAAGATATCCATCCTTAAAAATGGATTTTATGTATATTAATTTTGTGCTACCATTGCAATATGCCTCTGGGCCTAATTATTTTTATTTTTTATTTTTTTATATATAAATATATTTAGAGAATGATGCATTACATTGTTATGTTTGTGTATACAATATTATTTTTGTGAGTTTACTTTATTTTGTAGATTGCATTAATAAGAATGAAAAATATATTTTTCAAGGAGATATATGAAATATTCTTGTACAAATTTATGCTTTATAAGCAATTGAAAGAATGATTTATAATAAAAAATAGTTTTGTAAAAAGGAAAACCCTAGCAATTCAAGAAGACGACAACAATGGAGACTATGGTGATGAAGATGTTGGTTAGATGCATTTGCAAATAATGAAAATGGCATTGGTGATTGTGTGTTTGGTCAAAGGGAATGGTGTTCCAAATATTAGAAATTCTATTGTGATGTGAGTCATTTCTATAAGGGGCTTTTTATTGGCAGGTCTCCTTAAGGCTAGTTCAAAATATCTTTTTTGTCACTAGATCTTTAGTGTGAGGGCTTCCGCTACCGAGATCTAGGTAGGGCCCCTCCTCTTTTCTCCCCTTATGCCAATTTCTAGGGTTTCCATAGATGGATCTTCTCATGGTTGTCTTGTAAGATTTGGGTGCATGCAGGTTAGGGATTCTATTGCCTTATTCTCCATTGTCTTTCCTCCTTTTTCTCCTTTGGAGCATGGCCCTATCCTTACTTAGGCCATTCTAGTCCAAATGGTGTCTATATTGGAAGTGTGGCAAAACAATGAAGGGGCCTTTGTTGCCCATTTCCCATTTATGTCCCCATAGCTTCCTCTAGAGGTGGTTTATGCTCTTGTGACCACAGCTACTAGGTACCCATGGATGGATCTATATTCTACTAGAAAATATATGTGGGAGCCTCCTATAGAGGTTGAATTAGCACTTGTAGGTGTGGCGGGGTCCCCTTTTTTGGTGTAGGAGCACCTAATTTGTCATATGCCTCTATGAGGCCAATATAAGTTTTTAGTCTCATTTCATGTTGAATTTATTTAAATAAGATTATATGAGCCATTTGTGTAGGTTTGAGTTCAATTTTTGGGTCATATTGTCCAATAGGCTTATAGCAACAAATATTGTCAAATATTGTCACATGGGTCAAATGATGTAAACATGAGATGTAATCTTGTTCCAAGGTCTATTTGACCTCTTTTAGGCATGTTAGGGTGATTTCAAATCAATTTGGTGATTTATACAAAGTTTTGTAAACAACAAGCAAAGATTGCTAAAAATTGTCAGCTTAAAAGTTGTCATCATGTAGTATTGTCATATTGGAATCCCAATGATTGTATAGTTTGAAAAGTGGTTAAATGTGGATTAAAAACTATCGTAAGGGGATAAAAGACCCTTGAGAGGTCGAATGTGGGGTTGGAGATAAAAAAAAATGTACATGGAACTCAAGAAGAAATAAAGAAACTATTATGGAATGATAGTTCTCTGAGTTAGCTTCCATTTGCATTTGTTTTGGAGTCATTTCTTTAATTTTTAAGAATTTATAAGCATTTTTGTGTAAACTACCTATACACGGCCAACAACAAGCCTTGTAAGAACAAATTTTTGGTTTGGCCATTACACCTACTGTATGGAACTATAAATTGATGGAATGGCCTATTATATAATATATTTTATGTTTCAATGACTTACAATGTTTTTGAGTTCTTTTTATGGCTTTGTGATGATTCACTAGGTGGACCGAGACACGTTCTTAAGTAAAAATGAGACGTATGGAGTGGAAAATGGATGAAGAATAGTTGGGAAGGGTAATGTGAGTGTTGTAAAACCATGTGAAGACATGTTCTAGGGGTTTTTAATATTTGGTGAAGTGTGGAAGTGGGATATCTATGAAACTCTCCTCATATTGGCTTAAAAACAAGGGTTTTGTAAACTCATGACTAGGGGACAGTATCTTGCCTTAAAAATTGTCGATTTGACCTATTTGAGAGCCATTGTGAATGTATGAGTGGTGTCTTGTATATTAGAAAGGGTTATGTTGATAGTCTCTTTGTAAAAGAGGCCTAATAGGCCTAATTAGGATAGCATAGGATGCCACTTTTGAGGCACATGTTCCAAAGCAACCACCGATAGTTTTATAGTATAGTATGTAACTTTATAATGGGTATTTTAATCTCTATTTGGTTTATGAAGTCATTTGGGAAGTTTGTGATTTAAGGCCTAAAAACACTCTGAATAGGGCTACTAGGAAATAGGTCCTTTGTGAAGCAACTCATCTAGGGAGAGAATATGGGAAGTGAAACAGTGCTTGAAATGGGTGTATATGATTCCTTAATCCTTTTAAGAAGCCTTCTCCAAGGTTGTCAAACCATTTGGTGAGTTCTAACCAAGTTTTGGGTGAACCGGCTATGATTAAGAAGCCAAATGAAGGAATTGATGAGTAGTTTTTTCCTTGTAAACTTGTGAGCACCTTTGAAGAATGGTTTTGAGTTGTTTATGATGTTATTGGTACCTCTGCATTATTTTTATCATAATTAGGAAGTGGCTTACATGCCTATTTCTTTTGATGGCCTTGGTTTGTGGCCTTCAATAGCCTAGATTCTTTTATTTGTCTTCATCAAGGCATCTTATGTGACCTTTACCCTAGTCTACACTCCATATGATCCTACTAAGGTGAATTTTATTGTTATTTTTTATCCTTCTTATCTTATTTCAAGGTGGATTTTATTGTGGGTTTTGTTAGAGTCTTATCATTATGTTGGAAGGAAGTGATTGGATGATTTTATCTTGTAAAAGGCCTTTATTTGAGGTTTTTTTCTACTTTGGGATTCATTTCTATGAAAGTTTGTCTACTAGGTTATTGGAAAGATTCTCTATTATTGGTTTTAACCTTCTATTTTTGTATCTAGATTTTCTTATGATTTATTTTTGGTGCTTTATTGACCCATTCTTTGGTTCTTATTTTGACATTTCAAGGTTTTCTTTTTGAACGGTTTTGGGGTTCCTTTCAAAAGTCATTGTTCTAGTCTATAGTTTTGAAAGAAGTCATTTTTTAAGGGTAAAGCACTAGTGAATACTAATTAAAGTAATTATAAGAAATATTTACAAATAATTCATGTCGAAACAAAAAAAACCAAAATAGCACAAGGAGCCTAGATCCAGTGGACTAGAAATTTAAATGATATAGAGATTTAAAGAGCATGGTCCTTACATTTCCCAACCCTACTAAAGAAGAAAACTATATGAAAACTAGCCGAAGTATTACAAAAAATCAAAATGCAAAAATTTGAGCTCAATCTACAACTACTACCAAACTTAAAAAAACACAAAAAAACATAAAAAATTTTGAAGGCAGAGAGCTGAGGTCAGTCTACAACTATTACCCCACACTAATAGCAACCAGTGAACTCTTAATCTTCACTAAGAGGACATTTCCATTAAACATAGGAGGGAATACCTTGTGCCAAAATGAAGTGCACTACAAAAAACAAAATTTCAGAAGGAATACAACATATCCATTAACTTTGGGGATTATTTTCCCCCACACCTTCATCAACCTCTAGATCCATCTCAGATTGAGAGCTTCCAAGGATGAGTCCCACATCCCTCAGTGCTAGAGATTCAACACTTTAAAACCCACAAAAAATCTTTTGGAGCCCTTTGAGGACACTCTTTAGTGTGAATCTTGACTGGTTTATAAGAAAATGGGTGATGGAGCATGAGGCGATGTAGGGCATAAAAAAGGTCAGAAAAGAGGGGCGATTCTAATGATGCGATCACTTATGAAAAGATACTAAATTCCCCCTCAAAAAATTTGTAATTATTAGAATCCAAACTAATTTTATGGCATTGTACATTTTAAAGCATTTTTTAAGAATTTTTTTCACCGTCCTTTCAGGATTCTTAAGGGAAACAAAATCATGCTTGATGAATTGACATGCTAAGAGAAACAAAGAGCTGCAATTTTGCAGAATATAAAAAGTATTGGACAAGAAAATGGAAACCACTTCAAGGGATGTGTGAATGTTCTAAGGAACCTTAGGATATATTACCTCTTCACCAATCATAATAATAACACTGCTGACAATCTTGCTACAATCCCAAGAGAAAAGTCACTTCATGTGGTCTTTATATTCTTTTTTTTTTGGTGTGATGAATCCTATGAGTCTATCGGTAATTATTTAGGAATGTCCGTGAAGGTGGACCCTATGACTAAACCCTTTGGTCATACTTCATTTTCATGTATTCTTGTTGAAGTGGTTATTTCAAAAGTTCTACTTGGAGAAGTCATTCTATAGGTCAATGATAGCTCTTGGTGTCACCTAGTGGACTATAGCCACCATTGTTTTACTAGACATTTGGCTTTCGAGTACTCACAGAATGCTTTCAATTAGTCTTCCTCAGCTTGGTGGAAGAATACTAATCATGGGCATCTTATATATGACATTGGTGTCATAATTAAAGTGTTTAAGAACCAAGCATTTATACTTTCTTATTAAGGCATAAAATTATGCTTACTATTTTTATTATAATTTATTTATTAATATTTAATTTAACTGTATATATAATGAGGGGTTCCTACTAAGATACAATTTTAATATTACTTCAAAATATTGTGAAACTAGTAACTATTGAACTTAACATACAGATAAAATTATGTTATTTCCAAAAAAATTATTACATGTGTATAGATGTAAACTTTTAAATTTAAATTAAAAATCATTCCATATTATTTTATCTTTATTAATCTGGTTTTTTATATACGATTTTACCATGCGCTTTAGATATTTTGGCGTACTTTTAGATATTTTGGCATACTTTAAGGATTGGTCTCATTTTGGCGAAAAATTTAATATGATTAAATATCGATAAGAAGTTTTTTTTTAAAAAACATTTGGTTCATGCCTTAAAAAAACAAAAAATTAATTTATTCTTTTATGTTTATCAATTGAGAACAAACTCAAGGAGCTCAAGCTCCATCTACATCATTCTCTTGATCAATTTAGATTTTGAAACATTTATCATTTTAAAATAACTAATCTACAAACAATGACAATTTCAATTATCTAACCTAGGTCAATTATTAGATAAGTATTTTTATTAATTTGTCTAATCTAGATTTATACAAAATAACTTTTTGCTTATGATAAAACTAGGTAATGATCCTAATATTCCTAAAACATTTTTAAAACATATAAAATTGATTTTTTTTGTTTAAGTTAAACATAAATATAACTTCTCCCAAATATTAGACAACTCATCATATCTAACCACCTTTCATATACTTAATATTAAATATAAATTTTACTGATTAAAAATTACATAATGTGCTTATCAAATGGACTTCTTCCACTTCTATTATTAAAATAAAAATAAACAAAATATATACTTATCTCTATCTCTCCATCCCTCTATCATAGTGTCACATCTCTGTCTCTGTCTCTCTCTCTATCTCTCTCTCTCCCTCTCTCCCTATTCCTTGTTGAGAAACATGTGTCTCAACCTTGTAGTCTTTTTCTGGAAAATTCCAGAATTTGTTTGAGGTAGTTTTCCACATGTTTATGCATTGGAAAATGGTTAGTGAGTTGTTAAAAATGAGTCTTGTCCATAGTAGAATATAGGTGGGCCATTTTTAGAGCCTTAATGGCTCATTTTGTGACTTTTAAGAGGGTCTAAGCTAGGGGACAAAATTATGGATGGGATTACTATTTTAACTTGGTTGTTTTTCTATTTTGGAAATGTTAATGTCAAAAATGGGCACCATGTGGCATGGTGGTTAAGCCCATGGTTTTGTAAAACCACAAGTGGTTTCCAGGTTGTAAAATCACTATAAAAGGAGGGCTTGGGGAGGAGTTTGATAATTGAGTTTTTTGCAAGACTGGATGCTAGAAGGAGTCTCTCTGAGTTTGAGTTGTGGTGATGCGCTCCTATAAGAACTTGCATTGCAAGTGTATTGTAGTCAGCTTGATTTGATAATACATTGTGCGAGTTTTGGAGAGTGGGGTTTTTCTCCTAGAAGGGTTTCCCCACGGTAATCACTATGTTATGTGTTCATTGCTATTTTGTTTATGCTTTATTGTGCATTTCTTGATATCTTAGTAATATTTAAGTTGAAAGTTGCATAACCGTCCTCTAAAGATTAGTGTAGGAAGCATTTCCGCACACCTTTGCTTCCTTACAAGTGGTATCAGAGCCTAGCCAGTTTTGGTTCTATTTGTTGGGTACATGATTTTTTGAGCTAATCAAGGTTTGAGTGGGAGCTTGTCCAGAGTTTTTCATTTTTGTATTGCAGGATTGTAAAGATGGCAAGTATATCAAGGAGGATTGATGTAGAGAAGTTTTCTGGCACAAACTTTGAGATGTGGAAGCTGAAGATGGAAGATCTGTTGATTGATCGAGATCTATGGGATGCGATTGATGAGAATAAGCATAGGCCCGCAGATCCAACTTTAGCCACACAATATGATGTGACTGATAGAAAAGCTAAAGGTCTCATCAGATTGTGTCTTGCAGACTCTATTCTGATAAATGTCCATGAAGAATCTACTGCAAAGAAGCTTTGGAAGAATCTAAGTGAGATCTACCAAGCAAAATCACTTGTGAACAAGATCTTCTTAAGGAAGAAATTGTATTCTTTGAGAATGGAAGAAGGTGGACGAATTTTTGAGCATCTGGAAAGCTTTAATATGTTGGTAACTCAGTTGACCTCTATTGGGGTGCCAATGGATGAAGAAGAAAGATGCCAAATCTTGCTATGTTCGTTGCTAGACTCAGGGGACAGCCTTGTTATGGCCATAGGGAGCACTTCAATTACCTTGAAGATGGAGGATGTTGTTGGTTCTCTACTTTCTAAAGAGATGAGAAGGAAGGTCTCTCTGAATGCCAAAGAGGCTTTGAGTGTTCGAGGAAGACCAAAAGAAAGAGGCAAGAATGAAAAGCAGCATGGCTGTTCTAAGTCCAAGAATAAGGGGAGATCAAAATCTCTTGCGAAGTCCAAGGCAATCTGCTGGAATTGTGGCAAACCTAGACACTTCCGAAAGGACTGCAAAGAGGAGAAGAAAAAGAAGAAGAAGAAGAAAGATTCTAATTTTGAGTCCGAGAAGGAAGATGGAGATGCTTTCATCACAGCCTTGGCCACTTGTGCAGGTGACAATGCATGGTTAATAGACTCAGGTGCATCTTTCCACATGACTCCTAATAGAAACTGGTTTAGTAAGTATGAAAATTTTGATGGTGGTAAGGTGTATTTGGGTGATAACTCAGTACTTGATATTGTTGGTCGTGGAAGTATTCGTGTGAAATTTTCTGATGGTAGAATTAGAAGATTTGATGGTGTCTTACATATCCCGAGACTAGCAAGGAATTTGTTATCTGTTAGCAAGCTAATAGATGCGGGTGTGCATGTACAGTTTTCTGGAGCAGGTGTGAAAATGGTAAGAGGTGCTATGGTGATAGCAAGAGGAAGCAGATTGGGTACACTATACTAGCTTGATGCATGCATAGTTGAGTGCAATAGTACTTCTGATAAGATTGTGAAAAAGACTACTCAGTTGGAAAAGGAGAGGGTTACTCTTTCAACAGATGGTCGTGGTTTTTGGGTACCCAAGGGTGCTCTGTCTACCGAATCAAAGTTGCCTACAGAGAAGACCATGTTATGGCACCAGAGACTTGGCCACATAGGTGAGAAGGGTCTATGGACCTTGAAAAATAAGAACCTTGTTGATGGGTTGAATGATTGCAATCTTGAATTTGATTTTTGTGAGCATTGTATCTATGGTAAACAAAACCGCATTCAGTTTTACTCGAGTTCTCATAAGTCTTCATGTATTTTGGATCTAATCCATTTGGATGTATTTGGTCGAGTTGATATTCCTTCTATTGGTAGATCAGTTTATTATGTTTCTTTCATTGATAATTTCAATAGAAGAACATGGGTTTATTTTCTTAGGAGTAAAACTGAAGTTTTCAGTCATTTCAAAGAATTTAAAGCAATGGTTGAGTTGCAGACTGGAAAGAAAATAAAATGTTTGAGAACTGATAATGGTGGTGAATTTTGCTCCAATGATTTTGACACATTTTGTAAAGATTGTGGTAGTAAAAGAGAGAAGACAACTCTGTATTCTGCACAACAGAATGGAGTTGCAGAAAGGATGAACAGGACCTTGATGGAGAAGGCTAGGAGTATGCTGAGTGGAGCTGGACTAGAACAAAAGTTTTGGGCTGAAGCTGTAGCCACTGCCTGCTACCTGATAAATAGGTCTCCTACATCAGCTCTTGTTGATAAGAGGCCAATGGAAGCATGGTTGGGCCACAAGCCTTCACTTAGACATCTCAGAGTGTTTAGTTGCGAAGCATATGCTCATGTGCCAAAGGAGAAGTAGACAAAATTGGACAACAAAGCTGTTAAATGTATTTTCATCGGATACAGTTATGGTGTAAAAGGATACAAGCTTTGGAATCCTATTGAACAAAAGGTATTTTACACAAGAAGTGTTATATTTAGAGAAACTAAGCCTTCTTCTATTACAGTGCAGCCAGAACAAACATAACAAAAGAAAGATGTGATTCAACTACCTGCTACACCGGAGAAAGTTGAATCGAGGCCCTTAGAAAGACAAGAAGTCGAGGAGAGCTCTATGAGTTCTGAATCATCAGAGGAAGAAGAGGTACCTAAAGTTGAACCTGAAGTTGAACCTGAACCAGATCTTGCTCGAAGGTCTACTAGACAAAGGAAACCACCTGAAAGGTATGGGTATTCTCCTGATGATTGGAGATGCATATTTGCATTGAATGCTAACATTGATGAACCAAGATCTGTAGAAGAGGCTCTTGGTATGAATGATTCAGAGTCCTGGAAAATAGGCATGGATGAAGAAATGGCAGCTCTTAAGAGGAATGAAACATGGGACCTTGTACCATTGCCTGAAGGATGAAAGCTTGTTGGTTGTAAATGGGTGTTCAAGAAGAAGATGGGTTTAGATGGAAGCATTGAGAAGTATAAAGCACGTTTGGTTGCAAAAGGTTACTCTCAAGTTGAAGGAGTAGATTATGGTGAGATTTTTTCTCCAGTAGCCAAAATGACATCCATTAGATTTTTACTTTCTATTGCAGCAGCCTATGATCTAGAGATCGAGCAAATGGATGTGAAAACAACTTTTCTTCATGGAGATTTGGAGGAAGAAATTTACATGACACAGCCAGAGCACTATGTGATGAAAGGTAAAAGTCATTTGGTCTGTAAGTTGAAGAAATCCTTGTATGGTTTAAAATAGAGTCCTAGGATGTGGTACCAAAAGTTTGATACATATGTGTTGAGTTTGGGATTTGTGTGATCGAAATCTGGTCACTATATATATTTTGAATCTGATGGTGATCGTTTCTTGGTCATTGCCCTGTATGTCAATGACATGTTGTTTATTGGCAAAGGAAAAGGTTTGATTGCAGAGTTAAAATCTCAGCTCTCGATAAAGTTTGAAATGAAAGATCTTGGTGTAGCTAGACACATTCTAGGAATGGAGATTGTAAGAGATAGACAAAACACAAAGCTTTGGCTAGGCCAGAGCAAGTATGTTGGTACTATTTTGAAAAGATTCAATAAGCAGGATTCAAGACCATTGAGTGTTCCTATTACAATGGGAACAAAGCTTTCTAGTTCACAGTGTCCTACATACCCATTGGAGATGGAAGAGATGAGTTCAGTACCATATCAGAGTGTTGTTGGAAGTTTGATGTATGCTATGGTCTGTACAAGACCAGACATTGCCCAAGCAGTGGGAGTTCTTTCTTGTTATATGTCTAATCTAGGAAGAGCACATTGGGATGCAGTAAAAAGAGTTTTTAGATACTTGAGGGGTACTTCAAAGTACTCGATATGTTTTCATGGAACAGGAAATGAGCATTCCTTAGATATTCGAGGCTATGTGGATTCAGACTGGGCCGGTGATGTTGATAGAAGAAGATCCACTAGTGCATATGTGTTTACATTATTCAGGATGAGCAAGCGACAGGCTATGGTCAGTTTGTCCACTACTGAGGCAGAATACATGGCAGCTACTCATGCCTTTAAGGAAGCCATCTGGCTAAAGAGATTGTGTTCAGATATAGAGTTCAAACAGGATGTAGTGACAATTTACAATGACAGTCAGAGTGCAATCTGCCTAGCGAAGAACCCTACTTTTCATGCCAGGACCAAGCACATTGATGTACAATATCATTTTGTGAGAGATATGATTGAGGATGGCAAGGTGAACCTGGAAAAGGTAGAAACTTTGGTGAATGTTGCTGATGCATTAACTAAGCCCGTGAGCACAGAGAAATTCAGATGGTGTTCAGAGTCTATGGGCCTCTCGGCCCCTAGCAATTAAGTCCATGATATTTTGGATCCCCTGACTCTTGCAAGGTGTTCGACAAGTGGGAGAATGTTGAGAAACATGTGTCTCAACCTTGCAGTCTTTTTCTGGAAAATTCCAGAATTTGTTTGAGGTAGTTTTCCACATGTTTATGCATTGGAAAATGGTTAGTGAGTTGTTAAAAATGAGTCTTGTCCATAGTAGAATATAGGTGGGCCATTTTTAGAGCCTTAATGACTCATTTTGTGACTTTTAAGAGGGTCTAAGCTAGGGGACAAAATTATGGATGGGATTACTATTTTAACCTAGTTGTTTTTCCATTTTGGAAATGTAAATGTCAAAAATGGGCACGATGTGGCATGGTGGTTAAGCCCATGGTTTTGTAAAACCACAAGTGGTTTCCAGGTCGTAAAATCACTATAAAAGGAGGGCTTGGGGAGGATTTTGATAATTGAGTTTTTTGCAAGACTGGATGCTAGAAGGAGTCTCTCTGAGTTTGAGTTGTGGTGATGCGCTCCTGTAAGAACTTGCATTGCAAGTGTATTGTAATCAGCTTGATTTGATAATACATTGTGTGAATTTTGGAGGGTGGGGTTTTTCTCCGAAAAAGGTTTCCCCATAGTAATCACTATGTTATGTGTTCATTGCTATTTTGTTTATGCTTTATTGTGCATTTCTTGATATCTTAGTAATATTTAAGTTGAAAGTTGCATAACCGTCCTCTCAAGATTAGCGTAGGAAGTGTTTCCGCACACCTTTGCTTCCTTACATTCCTATCCTATATGCTTATCTATCTCTTTATCACTTTCTTTCTATCTGGCTCTACCTTTATCTCTCACTCTACCTCTTACTCTCTATCTATCAATCTATTTATCTCTATCTCTCTATTTTTATCTCCCCCTCTACCTATCTTTATCTATGTATCTATCTATTTCTCTCCCTCTTTCTCTCCCCTCTATCTTTATTCCTACTTTTATCTAATCTAAACTAACAGCAACAACGCTTTGCATCTCTTATTAAATATTGTATCCACAAGACATAGATTAATTACAAACATCAACTAATGCAACTTAAAAAAAATCCTTGAAAATAATTTAAATCTTCTTTCGAAACTTCACATGAAAGGAAAAAGAAAATAAAGACTGATTAAGAAATTCGTGCCTGATTTACCCTTTATATTTAATAATATACTTTGTCACTGCTGTAAACAATGGTTTATAAAACATTATAAAACCATATGATTTATTAAGAAGAAGTGCAATAGATTAAAGGGGGATATACGAAAGAGGGAGTTGGAGTTGAAGGAGAGTAGACCAACACGCCATCTATGTGTTTCACCGCTTCTTTATTTCTCCTTTTCCACCAGTTGGAAGGGATTTGCAGCCTTTGAATCAATAAGTCTGAGTATTTGTTAACTAGGGCTAGATCTCTCCCCGAGAGCTTGAAGGGCAATTTGTTATGTCCTTGAAAGCCATCAAGTGCGTGCAGATAAACCTCTAAGTTGTGGAAATTTGCAGGATTATACGTCTGCTTCAGGAAAGGCGAGCTGCTGCTGTCTAAACTAATCTCTACCCCCACATGAACATATGCCCACGGAAGCCAATGTAGAAGCCTAGTCAGCCATCCTAATTTTTCCTTGAAAAAAATCCCAGGAATTTTTGGAACCAAATCCTTGTTGTTTACCACATGCAACACTTTGACGCCAATCTCTTCCATATGTTGGGCAAATGACAGGTTCCCTACGTGCGGAGACGCAAAGGAAAACACTGTAATGGGAATTGAACTAACACCATATTTATTTACCATGATTTGTTTTATATCGTATAAGCTCAGCGTTGCCAGTGCCGCACCCAAGCTATGCCCAGTAAATGTTATGCTCAAATCTTCTTCTCGCTCTTTGTATTCCTTCACTAATTGGTAATCTCACCCACAACAGCGTCCCTTGCACTAAGCCCTCATCTGACAGTGTCCTCGTCGGAGGAGGCATAACAACTGAGAAAACCCTTCTCTTGTTGGTCTCTTACCTTTTGTTGTTGCCCTTGATGTCCGCATGTATTTGATTTCTTGGTCTATGTGCAGCTCTTTACGTAGTGACTACTTGCCTAGGCGGTACTTGATTACTTGATTACTTACGTTTATGTAGTAGTTGAATGGTCCCACTTGGCAGATGGCTTTCACGAAAGATACTTGATTAAGGGAATATCTTTTGGCACGTGCACAGCTTTTACTTTGGGCATTTGATATTTTCCAGATTTGAAATGTCATTGTTATTTACTTTGGGGCTTGTATATCATGTTTAGCTTTCTTTCGAAAGTATTTTCGAACTCTAGCCGTCATGTATGTTTTCCAGTCTCTATGAGATAATTATTTCATTGTTGCAGTTGGTTTGGTTTGACACATCGTCGTGAATAGGAAAGTGATAGTCGAGCAGAAGTTGGTTTGTTGTCATCATGCACAAAAAGTGGACTTCGAGCAAAAGATGCAAAAAGGTTTTTCAGTTTCTTTTTGACTTTTTGCTAGCATAGTCAGGTATTCTTTCAAGAAAAAAACCAAAGATTCAGTTTAATGTTAAATGTAATAAGGTTTCTTTTGACAGTTGGTTGAAAAGTAGTTTCTTAACAGATCTTCAGTTATGAGTATTTCATTTACGAAGGAAAAAATTTTGTTTTCTGGTTTTATTTTCATATATATATATATGCAAATATGGAAGAAGCCAGTGTGTGTGAATAAGGAAAAGGTCTTTAATACATTCCTTAGTTGCTCTATGTTAGTATCTTGTGTATCGAATATTGAAAACAGAGTAAGAGGGTTTTTGAAAGAAGTTTTAAGGAAGTGCTTTTGTGATTCTGCAATATTATGTTAAACAGATTTCATCAACAAAATATTTGTTCAAATAGATTTCATAAAATTGTTCCTATAAGTTGTCACCAACCATGATTTGGGAACTACAAATACAATGCAGTTGTAAGGTCAGTGCTGAGAGCAACTTTTCACATGTTCTTACAATTTTAAGATGTTGAGTTCAGACTCCATCAAAGCACTTTGTCATTGAATTTGTTTTTGAACTGTGGTTGTCATTTTTGAGTTGTTGAGAAGAGACTCTACCATTGTGATAAGTTGATGTTTTGAGATGGAATAAAGCTAACAGGTTACGAGTGGTTTTTTATACCCCATGAGGGTTTTTCCACTCATGAAATTCGTGTCTTGTGAAATGTTTCTATGAATCTTGTCATTTCATGTTCATTCATTTGGTCAAGCTCTGATACTTAATGTCATTCATTTATATGCAAATTAGTGTTAGTAAATCTGCAGTGATAATTACATGTGAATTTGTTTTAGTTCATTTGTTAGTTGCAGTAAAAAGATGTGTCGCATAGAGCATATGCAGATTGTTTAGTCAATGTATCTTGATCTTTCTTCTTAGATCTTGAAAGGATTGAATATCTTTGATCAACAGTTCTCTGTTTCTTATCTAATGCAAATTTAATTGTTTTAGAAAAATCTAAAAGGTTATATCAAGTTTTCAAAGTTTTTAGTTTTTGAATCTTATTACACTCTGATTCACCTTCCCCCCCTCTTAGAGTGAAACCACTTCCAATAAGTGCTATTAGAGCATAGGGTCCTGCATTTGTTTGTCTTCCTAGGATAGATCCTGGTCTTGGAAGTTCTTTGTCATGTCTCAAGAGGGGTCATATGTTACTAGAGCTCCATTGTTTGATGGAACTGATTTTGTATTCTAGAAAATTAGAATGGAAACATATCTGATATCTATAGACCTAGATGTCTGGAATAGTGTTTACAGTAAATACACAATTCCTATTACTATACCAATAGATCCTTATGGAAAAAAATAATATGAGATGAATGCTAGAGCCAAACATTCTATATTGTGTGGGCTCACTAAAGATGTCTTTGTTAAAATTATGTATTGTAAATTTGGACATGAGATTTGGTAAAAACTTGAAAACATCTATCAAGGAAATGAAAAAGTCAAATAGTAAAAAATACTCACTCTCAAAACTCAGTTTGAGGAAATGAGAATGAAGGATGATGAAAATGTTGCTGATTACTTTCTAAGGATTGATGAAGTTGTAATTTGAATGAGAGGATTAGGTGGAGAGGTAGAAGAATTCATAGTGGATAAAAAGATTATTAGAACTATGTTGCCTAAATATGAAATGAAAGTTTCTGCCATATAAGAAAAGAAAAATTTCAATAAACTTACCATAGACGATCTTCAAGGAACCTTGACTACATTTGAAATGAGAACAAATAAAGTTGACAATGCCAATTCATCATTAAAAGAGTTTTCTTTCAAAATGGAGAAGAAAGAGGATGTAAATAGTGAATCAAAATTATCTAATTCTTTAGAAGCTCTATTAGTACGAAAGCTCAAAAAGAAATACAGAAATAAACTACCTCTAAAATGTTTTGCATGTGGCAGAGCTGGTCATTTTGCAGCCCAATGCCCTTACACTAAACAAAACGATGATGATCATCAGTTTGAAAAATACAAGAAAAAGGTTTTTAGTCCTAAGAAAAATTCAACTTTAACAAATTTAAAAAGAAAAGGAGTCTATTCTATAGAGAAGACTCTGATGATGAGTCAAATCACTCTTTGGCTGACGAGGGTGAAATGTTGTTCATGGCTGAAATTGATTCATCTAATACCACATATAGTAAAACAGATAATAAAATCAATAGTCAATCAGACTCTGAGAACTGTGAGATAAATATTGAAGGTGAATTGTTGTGTGCTTTTCAAGAAATTTAAAAACTCAAAAAACTTATCTCCTCCCAAGAGAAAAGTTTAGGTAACTTAACTACTTCTTTTCAAACTGAGTCAAATGACTCCGAAAGAGTTATAGAGAATCTCAGGTCAATTATTCCTGAAAAAGAACAAGAGATTCTAACACTCAAACAATAGATAAATTCTCTTAAAAAACAAGTTGAAGATCATGAAAGAACTATTCACTTGCATAACATGCTAGGGAAACAAAAACAACTCACCAACACAGGTGAATGCTAAAGTTCTACAGGTCAGAATATAAAAAATAGATAATAAGGAGCATCTATTTGGAAGTAAATGGAACAATTTCAGATTTAATCCTTTCTTGAATGGATATTATTTTTCTGTAACAGTTTCGGTCATAAAGTAACCACCTGTAAATTTATGGTGCCCAGATTATCAAGTTCTGGTCGAAATCAATACTTTGATTTTCCAAAAACAATTAGGTGTTTCAAGTGTAATGCTTTTGGTTATACTTCAAATGAGTGCAGACAAAATAAATCAAGTACAAGAAAAGTTTGGAAACCCAAACAAGTTAATAACGTAGAACAATCCATGCTTGTCCAAATTGCTTTTCTCTCTAGTAAGAAAACTCTATGGATTGTTGATAGTGGTTGTTCTAACCACATGACTTGAGATAAAGACAAGTTCTTGAAACTTGAAAATTATGCTGGTGGGGTTGTAAAGTTTGGAGACAATTCTGCAATACAAATAAAAGGTAGAGGATCTTTATTGCTAAATGATAATACAACTCTTCATGATGTGTATTATGTAGGATGCCTCAAAAACAACCTTTTAAGTGTCAGCCAGATTTGTGATAGTGGGTGCAAAGTCTCATTCAACTCACAAGGTTGTACAATCAAAACAAAATCTTGTAAAACAATTGCAACAGAACTAAGAACACATGGCAGTATATACAATCTCATTGACTCATCAAATCATGAAAGAAGTGAAGGTATGTGCCATATGGGTAAAGTTTAACATAAATGGTTATGGCATAAACATCTAGGCCACATAAAATTAGAAAATTTGGTTAAAATCAGTAAATATCATAATGTAAGAGGTCTACTAGTACTCAGTAAACCAGAAAATGTTGTTTGTTATAGATGTGTCAAATGTCAACAAACAAAGGTAAGATTCAAGTCAAAATAACATTCCTCTACTAAACCTTTCCAGCTAGTTCACACTAATCTATGTGGTCCTACTAGGAAAAAATCTATCAATGGTGATAAATATTTCATGGTGTTTGTTGATGACTACACAAGAATGGTTTGGGTAACTTTTCTCAAACATAAGTCAGAAGCTTTTGAAAGATTCAAGATCTTTCATAAATTGGTTGAGAAAAAATCAGATTTCAAACTTAAATGTTTAAGATCAGATAAAGCAGGAGAATTTTCCTCATAAGAATTCACTGAGTATTGTAAAAATCATGACATAAAAAGATAGTATGCTGCAGCTAGAACACCCCAACAAAATGGGGTAGTTGAGCAAAAAAAAAAAGCTGTCAAGGAAATGACCAGAACTATGTTAGATGAGGCCAAGTTGCCTGAGAGGTTCTCGAAAGAAGCTGTTCATACAATAGTTTATATCCTAAACTAAGTACAAATCAGAGTGAAGTCTAATTTTACTCCATATGAACTATGGTATAGTCATTCTGTAACTATTAAATATTTTAAGCTCTTTGGTTGCAAATGTTTTATTAAAAAGGATGATGAAAATCTTGGCAGTTTTCAGTCTAAGTCAGATGAGGGTATTGTTTTAGGATACTCTACACATAGTAAAGCATATAAATGCTTCAATATAAGGTTGGATAAAATAATTGAATCTATAAATGTCACATTTGATGAGAAGATATTTTTAGATAATAATTATGTTCAGGATGTTGAAGAGGAGCCTACTTTAATACTTGACAGATCTCCTGAATCTGTTGTTGTGGATAACACTCAACAAGAGAATGTATCAAGTCCTAAAGTAACATCAGCTCTATCCACACCCTCTAGAATTATTACTAAGAGGCATCCTCAAAATCTGATTATTGGGGATAAAGATGCTGGAATTTTAACAAGAAGAAGAGTTAAACTTGATGAACAAGCTCAAATTGTTGAACAATTATATTTGGTGACTAAATTTGAGCCTAAGGCTGCTAATGATGCTTTGAATGATGACTGCTGGTTGAAATCAATGCAGGAAGAAATCAGTTAGATTGAGAAAAATAAAACTTGGGAGTTAGTTCCAAGACCTGACAATAAAAATGTAATCGGTGGAAAATGGATTTTCAGAAACAAACTAGATGAATGTGGTAAAGTGGTATGGAATAAAGCACGTTTTGTGTGCAAAGGGTATGCTCAACAAGAAAGGTGTTGACTTTGGTGAGACATTTGCACTGGTGGCTCGCTTTGAGTCAATTAGAATATTTTTAGCATATTCTTGTTTTAAAAATTTTAAGGTTTACCAAATGGATGTTAAAACTGCTTTCTTGAATGGACTTATGGAAGAAGAGGTTTATATAGAACAGTCTGAAGGATTTATTGTTTTAGAGAAACTTGATCATGTCTACAGGTTAAAAATGGCTCTTTATGGCCTTAAAAAAGCTTCTAGAGCCTAGTATTCTCTATTGGATTCACATTTGATAGTGAATGGTTTTATCAGAGGTAGTGCGAACAACAATATTTATATCAAGAAAGAAGGTAATGATATTCTTTTTGTAGAAGTCTACGTTGATGACATCATTTTTGGCAGTAATGATGATGTACTATCTAAAAAAATTTCAAAGATAATGGCTTCTAAATTTGAAATGTCAATGTTAGGAGAACTATCTTTTTTTCTTGGACTTCAAGTTACTCAACTTGAAAATGGCATTTTTATTTCACAAACAAAATATGCCAAAGATATGCTAAAGGGGTTTCAATTGGATGAATGCAATGCAGTACATACTCCTATGGTTACTGGATGTAAATTATTTAAAGTGGATGAAACTCCTATTGTTGATCAAACTTTGTATAGGTCAATGATAGGTAGTTTACTATACTTGACTGTATTTAGGCCTGATTTGATGCAGGCAGTGTGTATGGTTTCTAGATTTCAATTTTCTCCTAAACAATCTCATTTTATAGATGTTCAAAGAATACTAAAATACATTAAGGGTACTCTTGATTTTGGTTTGTGGTATCCTAGAAATGACAATTTTACTCTATTGGCCTATATTAACGCTGAATGGGTTGGGTGTGTGGATGACAGAAAAAACACCAGTGGTGTGGCATTTTTTCTTGGTGATAGTCTTGTGTCATGACACAGTAAGAAACATGATTACATCTCACTTTCCGTAGCAGAAGCAGCATATATTGCTGCTACATCTTGTTGTACTAAGTTATTATGGATGTCTCAAACTCTTCTGGATATGGGTATTATTCTTGACAAACCTGTTACTATTTTTTGTGATAATACTAGTGCTACTAGTCTCTCTAAAAATCCTGTAATGCATTCCAGAATGAAACACATTGCAACTCGGTTACTCTTTCTCTGTGGCAAAGTTTTGGCTAATGAAGTTATATTGCACTATGTTCCTACTCAAGCACATGTTGCGGACATTTTTACCAAGCCCGTAGATACAGATGCATTTGAAAGACTTCAGTTATGATTGGGAGTTGTTTCTCAGTCTACTCGTTCTTAACACATTTTTTTATTGGTTGAGGGGGAGCTTTTCTCTCCATCAGTAGCTTTCTACTACTCTATTTGGTCTTATATCTCCTTGTTCCTTATTATTTTGTGCAGCTATTCTTTTACCCTTTGTCCTTGAAGACAAAAAAGGGGGAGATGTTTCAGATTAAGTTTACATGGATTCTTGGTTGGTTCAGATTATGCTCAGGTTATAGGTTAATATGCTCAGATTACAGATTCTTGGTTGGTTACATGTATTCTTGGATGGTTCAGATTATGCTCAGGTTATAGGTTAATATGCTCAGGTTACATGTTGATTCTTATTTTTCAGATTATGCTCAGGTTGATTCTTATATAAGTTTTACTTTGGTGATGCTCAGACTACTTTGTTAATTGCATAGTTTATGATTCCAGATTCATGGTTCATGTTATTGACATTGCATGAGTTATGAATCATGGTTCATGGATCATGTCATTGACTTTTCATGGCTCATGGCTCATGATTCATATTATTGGCATTGCATGGCTCATGATTCCTAATTTATGGTTCATGTTATTGGCATTGCATGATTCATGGTTCATGGTTCATGTTGTTGGCACTGCAAAGTAAATATATATATATATTTTTTGCCATCAAGGATAAAGGGGGAGTTTGTTGGTCTCTTACCTTTTGTTGTTGTCCTTGATGTTGGCATGTGGTTATTGAGATGACAGGTTGGATCTTTGATTTCTTGGTTTGCGTGCATCTCTTTACGTAGTAACTACTTGCCTACGGGGGTACTTGGTTGTAACACTTGGCAATTATTACTTACGTGTATGTAGAAGTTGAATGGTCCCACTTCGCAGATGGATTTCACGAAAGCTACTTGATTAATAGCATATCCTTTGGCACGTGGGTAGCTTTTACTCTAGACACTTGATATTTTTTGGATTTGAAATGTCATTGTTATTTACTTTAGGGCCTGTATATCATGTTTTAGCTTTCTTTCGAAAGCATTTTTGAACCCTAGCCGCCATGTATGTTTTGCAGCCTCTATCAGATAATTATTTCATTGTTGCAGTTGGTTTGGTTTGACACATCATTGTGAACAGGAAAGTGATAGTCGAGCAGAAGTTGGTTTGCTGTCATCATGCATAAAAAGTGGACTTCGAGCAAAAGATGCAAACAACTTTTTTAGTTTCTTTTTGACTTTTTGCCAGGATAGTCAAGTATGCTTTCAAGCAAAAAACCAAAGATTCAATTTAATGTTAAATAGAAAAATGTTTCTTTTGACAGTGAATTGAAAAAGTAGTTTCATAACAGCTCTTTAGTTATGAGTATTTCATTTACAAAGGAAAATATTTTGTTTTCTGATTTTAAGTTAGAAAAGATGATCATATATATATTTGCAAATATGGATGAAGGAAGTGTGTAAGAATAAGGAAAAGGTCCTTAATACGTTCCTTAGTTGCTCTATGTTAGTATCTTGTGTATTGAATATTGAAAACATAGTAAGAGGGTTTTTGAAAGAAGTTTTAAGGAAGTGCTTTTGTGATTCTGCAATATTATATTAAACAAATCTGATCAACAAAATATTTGTTCAAATAGATTTCATAGAATTGTTCCTGTAAGTTGTCACCATTCATGATTCTGGAACTGGAAACACAATGCAGTTGTAAGGTCAGTGTTGAGAGAAACTTTTCACAAGTTCTTAAAATTGTAAGATGTTGAGTTCAGACTACATCAAAGCACTTTTTTATTGAGTTTGATTTTGAACTCTGGTTGGCACTTTTGAGGTGTTGAGAAGAGACTCCACCATTGTGATAAATTGATGTTTTGAGATGGAATAAAGATGAAAGGTTACGAGTGGTTTTTTATACCCCATGAGGGTTTTTCCACTCATGAAATTCATGTCTTGTGAAATGTTTCTACGAATATTATCATCTTTCATGTTTATTCATTTGGTCACGCTTTGATACTTAATATCATTCATTTATATGCAAATTAGTGTTAGTAAATCTGCAGTGATAATTGCATGTGAATTTGTTTTAGTTCATTTGTTAGTTGCAGTAAAAAGATGTGTCGCATAGGGCATATGCAGATTGTTTAGTCAATGTCGCAGAGAGCATATGCAGATTGTTTAGTCAATGTATCTTGATCTTTCTTCTTAGATCTTGAAAGGATTGAATATCTTTGATCTGCAGTTCTATGTTTCTTATTTAATGCAAATTTTATTGTGATAGAAAAATCTAAAAGGTTATATCAAGTTTTCAGAGTTTTTAGTTTCTGAATTTTATTACACTCTGATTCACCCCCTCTCAGAGTGAAACCACTTCCAACATCTCTACCCTAGCATCTAGATTTGAAATGGTTTGGATGTTGGAGCATGTTGTAGCCTTTGATGTCAATACAGGAACCAACACATCTCTGATATTTTGCATCCACTCGTATGGAGTTTGCATGCCTCTCCATGCAACAACTATGTCATGTCTTCTCAGACTCTTTATCTCATCTGGGTCACTGCAAATGAAAATATAACCTATCTAGGCAATGCCTTCACTTGACTCCTTGACAAAAATGGACTCCAAAAAACTCGTATTAGCGTATATATTTGGTAACTTGATACCCACGCCCACAATTTCTTAATTTTAGTCTCTGGGAGATCGAGCTTTTGTTGCGCTTACAATTCCCATAGTATGCGGAAGAGTGAGTATTGTCAAATGAATCATAGCATTGTTATGCAAGATCACCATATCTGAGTATCTCTTCTTTAAGAAGTGTGTTAATGGGATCGAGCGTGCCATCCCAATGATTGGTACCCTGGATATCCTGCCATATATCACAAACTTTTAGTTGGTTTGTTTTGTCTTGTACACCTCCATTATTATTCTTGTTTGGGGATATGGTATTACATCCCGATAAATAGTATTGGACCTCTTTCCAATGGTCAAAAGGTAATCAAGATATTGACATACTCTCAGTGCTTACAGTTGTTAGAAATGTTCAAGGCTACGGAAAAGAAATCTCTAACTCTAGAGGTATTGAAATCTTTGTTTGATGGTCTGATTCGCAAACTTCCTTTGGAGCAATGGGTACAGATCATAAATAGGCAATGTGGTCATGTAGAAAATGTTGGAAATCATTTGGGACTCACATCCATTCATCATTCAGGGGGAGATTGAAGATAATGATGAACGTTGGAAATAAAACTATGTTGTACTGGAAATAAAACAACTTTATTGTTGTTTTTTGTTTTTGTGAATCAGCAGTCGTATACTGCTAGGATAGGATGGAGTTTTTAGTTTTAGTTATCAAACAATTTATTTAGTTTTATTGTTTTAAGTTTTATGCTTTTCCTATTTTTAGGAAAATGATTGTCTATAAGGCAATTATTGTTATTGTAATTTAGAGTTAGAGTTTTCCAATATCAGTTTTAGAATACAGTTTGTATATTCATTTTAATTCTGAATTTGTGTTAATTCTCTTTTAGTTGGGACTCACCTTCATCCATCATTCAGAGGGAGATTGAATATGAACAATGCTTTGGACATCAAGCTATGGTGGAAAGCATATCTCCACTTTTTTAATAAATAATTTTTTTTAGTTTTATTCATTGTTACCACTGCTATCTTCACAGTGAAGAAACTTTGTTTAACTTTGTTTTTGGTTTTATATTTTTTTGTAAATCAACAGTATGATAAGCTTAGATTTTTAGTTTTAGTTTTTGGCTTTATTCTCAATAATACATGTTTTCCAATATATAGATGTATTAAAGACCTCTATATAATGAGGCAGTTGTAATTAATTCTCTACTAGTTAGTCTGATCCTTGATCAGTTGATGAAGAAGATCATGTAATCTCTTGAATCAATAGAATAGTTTATTTGTGTTCCAATTGTCTATTTGAGATTACATGATCTTTTTGATCAACTGATCAAGGATTAGACTAAGTGATAGAGAATTAATTACAACTGTCTCATTATATAGAGGTCCTGGATACATCTAGATATTGAAAAACATGTATTATTGAGAATAAAGCAAAAAACTAAAACTAAAAATCTAAGCTTATCATACTGCTGATTTACAAAAAACTTATAAAACAAAAAACAAAGTTAAACAATTTTTTCTTCACTGTGAAGATAGCAGTGGTAACAATGAATAAAACTAAAAAGGTTTCTTTATTAAAAAAGAAGAGATATGCTTTCCACCACAACTTGATGTCCAAAGCATCATTCATCTTCAATCTCCCTCTAAATGATGAGTGGAGGTGAGTCCCAAATCATTTCCAACAATCTCCCCCTTAATTTCAATCTCTAACCAGATTAACGCAAAAAAAAATTGTATTTTCATTTGGCTTCAACGGGCTTAACTCCTACCACTTTCCATCATGCAACAATCTCTATTTAGACTGCAAATTCTTGATTTTTAACTCCTTCAAGCCGTTTCTAAGACTTGGATCTTACTTCCTCACATGATCACATATCGGTGGCTTAAAATAATTTCTCGCATTTTCAAAAAACTTGTGATCTTCTCTCCTCTCGTAGAAGGTTTCTGTCAGTTTTTCTGACAAAAAACATTATGGCCTCTTCAAAGGCCATGATTGGACTTCCTCACACAACTTCATGTTGGTGGATTTGACTAAATCTTTTACATTTACAACATCCATGATTTTCTTCATACAAATCAATATTCTTAATGATTTGTGATAGTTTTCTTTGTCTCCTTCAACAATCTTATAAACAAAGGCCTTCACCTCTTTGGAGGTGGTTTTAAACTTATAGTTTATGCTAGATTACAATCTCCTCTTTCGAGAGTTGACTTCACCTTATTGAGGAGGTGGCTTCTACATTGAAAGTTGTTGACTTCAATAAAACATCATCCTTTGAACATGGGTGGGTTTGTAATGAAAAATAATCTTGAAAAATGGTTTGTGATCTTCACCCATCTCCTTTTGCAGCTTCTGGTGGATTGCTGGATTTAGTAATTTCTTCAGTGCTCTGACTAGTTCTTCAAAATCTTCAACCTCCCATGATATTTCTTTATTCAAAATACATTCTCAAACCTGCTCTGATACCAAATGAAAGAAATATAAAATTGGAACACAAATAAACTATTCTATTGATTCAAGAGATTACATGAGCTTCTTGATCAACTGATCAAGGACCAGACTAACTAATAGAGAATTAATGACAACTGCCTCATTATATAGATGTCTTAGATACATCTAGATATTGGAAAACATGTATTATTGAGAATAAAGAAGAAAACTAAAACTAAAAATCTAAGCTTATCATATTGCTGATTTACAAAAAAATATAAAACAAAAAACAAAGTTAAACAAAGTTTTCTTCACTGTGAAGATAGCAGTGGTAACAATGAATAAAACTAAAAAAAAGTTTCTTTATTAAAAAACCAGAGATATTCTTTCCACCACAACTTGATCTCCAAAGCATCATTCATCTTCAGAAAAGTGTTTCCTCCGCAACTTGGCAATTTACTTGACTTGGCCTCCTTTACTTTATCCGTCACAAGTAACTACAAAAAGTAAAACTAAAAAAATATCTATAAAACAACAAAAATATTTGGTAAACCCACTTGAATTGGCCTCCTTTACTTTATCTATCACAAATATATGGTTTGTAGAGGTACCCATTTAGTCTTATTATATTTGTCAAACCAATTTAATTGAGTTACCATACGTGTCTTCTTATTTGTGGGAAAGTATAACTTAAAAAATTATTGGCAGCTAATTCTTACTCGATCTTGGTTGACATTTTTGTAGTTAGCACCTCACGTAGACTACAACAAAATGCACTATCTTCTTGTATGGACTAACAATAGGGATCCATAAAATGTCCCATAAACTTTCCCTAATATGAGTTTTAAGACTTGATATGAGTGAAAAGTATACAAGAGAAAATACTAGGAAGTAATAATTATTCAAATAATAAAGTAAATTATTTTAAAAATTAGGAACAAAGGTCACCACTTTCACCAAGGTTATGAATAATTCTAAATAACTTGGACAAATGAAGATAATAAGGAAATCTTAGATGGCTATAAGGCTTGCCTTAGTCAAACCTCCATTTTGGTCTTCTGATCTCCACAAACAACTAGATAGATGGATGTAAAAAATGATAGTTTGAGATATAATGTTAGGGATGCAAAGATAAAATTAGAGATACTATGATACTATCAAAATATCAAAGCTACAAGCACATAAACCATGATGGAGAAGACACAACCAACCCAACAAGAAGATCTATCTTGGAAGCTACCACAATCTTCTAAAAATGATCCTTCCAATACTAATAAATTACACTTTACAAATACGATGAGGGTAAATTGCATGCAATATGTTTGAAGAGTCTTTTACAGAGTGATAGCTTCATAAAATGTAAGAGAGTAGTGTATTGCAAAGAGTGTGAATGATATTCTTCCTTCTCTTTTCAAAAGGGGAAGTATCTGTAAAAATTGGAAGGTTTGAGCACATCTATGATACCTAACTTGGCTAATAGGGGTATTACACTAGAATATTATAGCAAGAGTAAAGCTACAAGGGTCCATTGAGTCATGCATTTTCACTAATGCATTATATAGAATTTTCACTTAGAGTTGTCATATGAGAAAATGAGACTCTAAAATCATGGATAAAGAACATTTTTCTAGAAATTTGATATTTCCATATCATTGTATTACATATTTGACATTCTGATTTCTCATGCTAAAGAGGAGATTTCATGTAGTGTAAAATGGCACGGGTGTGTAAGTTTTAACAGTACATTTTACCCTTACTTTAGTGAGCATATGTATCTTATAAAATATGTGAGCTAAAGTACCATAAAATTTTAAATTATAACCAAAGGTTATAGAAAAGGGTTCATGAATATAGTAGAGGGTACATGGTCTTTATTCCACATGGAGATGCACTCAAGGAAAATATCTACAAAATAGCTAAGACACCCTTATGTCAAACTCAAAATTTACCACAAACATGTAAACTATAGACAAACATGTTAGGTGAAAACAACAAAGGTAGAAAAATGTAAAAAGTAATTTTTATTAAAATATTTTTATAGTTATGGCTAGCAAGCTTTGTTATGATATAGACTATATAGTGATTTTGATTCATCCATGATTTCTACAAGTAGTGTTGTAGGACAACCATGAAAAACATGATATAAAAATTAATAGTCTAGTAGGTTACCCTATGTTAGGTGGTTTAAAA
Organism: Cryptomeria japonica; assembly: GCF_030272615.1. Taxonomy (NCBI): domain Eukaryota; kingdom Viridiplantae; phylum Streptophyta; class Pinopsida; order Cupressales; family Cupressaceae; genus Cryptomeria; species Cryptomeria japonica. The sequence continues at coordinate 59,980,434 of NC_081413.1, read as the reverse complement.
TGATGCTAGGTATCTAAAATGATTTGAAATTTTTTCAAAATAATTATGACTGTGTATTTTAATATCCTCCTATTAAAATAATTTGCATGAATTTACAAGTGCAAGCTATTTTAAGAAGAAGAGAGAAGAAAGATGTTGTATCATGAAATATATAGTGAGGTGTATTCATAGAATTCCATCACTTATTAGTATGGATGACACATAAAATCTTAGCTACATCCATATACCTACAAGGGTAACATGGGTCATTTAGGGAATAAACATAAAGATAAACTTGTAAGCGTGGGAAAAAAACAAAAAATCAAATAAATTGTTACTTCCAAAGATAACAAGATTAATTCTCTACTCAATTATATAAAAAAAAAATATTTCCTCCCAATCTTTGATCATATGGAGTGGGAGAATGAGTTGGTAATGATAGCATTACTACTGCAATACTAAGTATCTCACTATGGCAAGAGACAAATAGGTAGTTGCAATAATAGTATCATCCTCAACAAGATATGAGGTGATTGTCAGTGACTTTGTAAGGATACTTGATAATTTTATAATATCCTACAATTATTCAAACATACATACTTCTAGAAAAGAATGTGTTGAATGCATTATAAGATCTAATGTTGTAGGAATATATTAACTAGCCACTAGACGAGGAGAAGTGACATGTATAGAAGAATATGGAAATTCTTCTAGAAGAATAAAATATGTAAGAAGATCATGGCTACATAAAGAAGGTAGATTAAGTATTTTTTTGGCAATTGAGATAGATTGGGCCTTGCTTAAACTTGTGCTTAGGTGGTTTATGGGGTATATTCAGATCAACCATAAAAAATACTCAACACTAGATATGAATTTTGTGTTCTTAGGTTCTTAGGTGGTTAATAGGGGTATACTCAGCATTAGATATGAATTTTGTGTTACGAATATCTATTGGCTAAACAAAAGGTGGAATGTAATGAAGTGTGGTAATCAATGGAGGGTTTGTTTCAAGAGAAAGGAACACATTCACCCATTTAGGATGAGGAGTATTGAAGATGGATCAAAAGATATGATAATTGATAGCATAGAAGAAGAAGCAATTGGCTTGGTTTGGACCAAGTTGTAAGGTAGTTGCATGGGAGGGGAACATTCATCCTCCATCATCTACAATGTAGCATGTTAAAGAGTCAATTCTTTCCTATAAGGCTTATGATCATGCAAAATCTAGTTTTGGTGAGTATGTGAATCCTAAACAAGTATTTGAGATGACACAATCATACCCTATTCCGTAGGTGTTTCTTTCTTCAACTTTGATGATGGAGAAACAAGCTTAAAAGGAGGAGGTACCTAAGATGTATGTGATCTATAACTCACTACTAGTTCCATTCTTCAACCTATCAATAGGGTGGTAGGAGGGAAAAAAGGTTACCTTAAAGGATGAGAGATAGATGTTGCACCTAAGTATTAACTGGTACTGGTAGATAGGTCTAGGTATTATAGGAGCTACATGTAGTACATGACGAGAATAATTAGAAAAAATGAGTTCTTCTCCTTTCTCTATTGTAGGCATAAATGGAGGAACAAATGAGACCATTGAAACCTACAAAATCTTTGAGGAAAGGGGTTGTCTACTCAAGGGAGCATACTTATATCTATCTCCTAAAGAGGAAGGCATAGAGGTATAGGCATGATTCAGTGATTGAGATATGGGTGGGGATTCAATCATAGAAGGTTCGAAGGAAGATGGAGAAAAAAATAAAATGAGAAGTTACCTTCAAATTTAGAAGTAGCTTTAAATAATAAATCACCCTAGGTTGCAAGAATCCAATAAGAGGGCTAAAACTGATCAAGAGGGAAGCTCCAAGCATATAATATCAATGAAATATCTAGTAGCCTAGATAGTGTGCATGCTATTGTTATGGGAGAATTTTAGATATTTGTGCACAACCAAAGTGACTACATTAAATGAAACTAGCTATGGAATGCCTATTTTTTCTTTGAGGAGGTTAGATTCGGGGATCACTACAATAGTTGTGTATACCAAATTGGATCAAAATTGGACTAGCAAAGTGATAGACCCCATAGGTGGTAAATAGATACTTTAATAAATATGAAATATCATAGAAGATTCATGATAATTTTCTAGATAAAAACTATTAATCAACAAGATTTACTTTTTAATAACATTCTTTAATAGAAAGATTGACTAAAACACCGATAAGATTCTTATTGTTCAAATGAGAAATGATATAAACTAGAGGATTATATTCTCTTATCTAATGAATATTATTAGATATGAATTTTATATTAGGATGATTATCATCATGATCTTGCAAAGAAATAGGAGTAATAATAGCCATGTTAACTTACTCACATGATAATTTGATCACTATCATTTAGTTGATGATTATCCATCTTGTTTGTATGGATTCTCTTGCTTGTTTTTTTACTCCTTGATTTGAACTCTCAACTCCTACTCTTTTATTCTTCTCCTACCCTAAAACTATGTGTAGACCTTGGGTTACAAGCTCGAAGCCTTATTATTTATATCATGTTATTTGTTGTGTCAAGGTGGCTATGGTGGGCGTTTCTTTAGTTAGTTTTCCTAAGACTACTTCTACTCTTTTATTATAAGGTGTTAAGTTTCCTATTAATATGAAGTCTCATGTTGCTTCTTGTTTTGTTCCTAGGGTGATGCCTATTCTCATAGTTTCTCTATTTCTCTAGGGGGTAGTGGTAGGTTGCCTCTTAAGGCCTCTTTTGCATCTCTTGTGCAAGTTGGCTTCTAATGCTCCTAATTAGAAATGTATGATCCCTTGTGTTGAGACAAGAAGTGGTAGACATTGTGTCCCTCTCAAATAATGGGTTGATCTATTGATTTACCCACTTGTGGTCATCACTTCTTGACCTGCATCAGTGGATTGTAATTTGGAGATTTAACCTTGCAATATGGATATTTTTGTTGTTTGTTTTGATTCTTTTGATGATCAATAGACTATTTTAGATGTTGTGTTTTTGGATTGCAATTAAAACCCTCTTTTGATATGTCCTTGTATCCCCTTAAGTTATCTATCAAATTTTCTCTTATTTGGTTGAGACTATCATATCCCCCCTTAAATGTTTGGTGCAAAGTTGCCTATTTGGTGATAGGTAATTATATTGGCCATTCTCTAAAAGTAGACCCTACAACTAATATTTTTTCTCATACCTCTTATGCTCTCATTCTAGTTGATATCTATCTCTCCAAATCTTTTCCTTGGGATATTCTTTTAAAGCTTAACGGGGATTCGTAGATGAACTAATTTACTATTAAGGAATCAACTTCCATTATAGGAACTATTTCTCTATGGGTCATTTCTCCTCAACTTTTCCTTATGGCCCTAGGAAGATGTCCTCCCCTACTTGGTATATACTTGGTATATGAACTTTCTTTAAGATCATCTCACAATATTCCCTGTTATTTTAGATGACGACTTTACTAGTTTAGAAACTTCTCCTCCTCCCTCAGTTTACACAACTCAAAATGATGTATTTGATACTCTTCTTAAGAGGCTGGTTATTTTATGTTCTATAGATACTCAACCACAGGATAATTTGGCCATCTATAAGGCTCATCTATAAAATTACTAGAATTGTCATGATGTCATGAGTTTTGTCAAGGAGTCATCACTGTAGCCCTCTTCTATCGATGGGCACTATAGTTCTAAAGGTTTACCCTCCCCCCTTGTCAAAAGGTTTTTGATTTTTTTTATGTCTCTTCTTGGATGGTGTTTCAATACAAAAATAAGTGTTATAAGAATATTTCTCCTTTTAATGGTATGGTGTTAGATAATATATATCAAAGACTAGATTAAACTTAGTGGTTTCCCTTTCTATTCTACTATTGCTATTTTTTGGATAGGCCCCCTTTTTCACTATTTTCATTTCCTCTTTTTAAACGGTTTTGAGTCTTCTCAAAATCCTATTGTCTTTGGTTGTTGGTAAAATATTTAGTGGGTATTTAGAGAAACTCCAAAATGACTTTCAATAATGTGTTTTCTATTTTGTGCCACTCACAAACGAACCCCACTTAAGATATATTTCGGTGGGAATATTAACCCATTTGAAATACAATATGCACCTACTCATCTAAAGTGAATTAAACATGTAATACACTATCACCACTTTTTCATTTCTCTTAGAAATATTCCATATCAAAACACCCCATTTGACCTTGTTTTAAAACCAAAATTGAAAGACCTTTATATGCAACATTAGAATCAACATGAAATTGAACGTATCATAAATACAAAATATCAAGCCAAGATAACAATAAGGTGTATCAAGAGATCACAATGTATGCAAAGATATCATATATAGACCAATCTACAATGTATTCCTGGAAGATATCTTATATAAACCAATTTAATGATATCAAATCAATGTCATCATGTATATCATGTGTACGATTGTCATCATCTATATCATGTGCACCATAAACCTGAGATCGTGTATGAGCATGTATACACCTATGAACATGTCAATCATCATTTGTCTATGAACATGTCAATCAGTCTAAGATGATCAAGTGTACCTATCCAAGCTTTGTGGATTTGACACCAAGGGCAACAACTAAGAGGGAAACAAAGATATGTGCATATCTACAACTGTTGGATTTATTTTGTGACAAACTTATTTGCATATTGTTTCATGTCACCAAATTTCATGGCAAAATTATTGATGTACTCTTGGACTATCTAAGTATAAGATTAATACACTGCTTGGTATCATGTCTAGTGATATGATGATATTGACAAAATGTGTATTCATCAAACCAACTCAAATATGTTTGATCCAAATGGTGTGGTCTAATTTTTAGATGGGTAATTAAATTATCCTTTAGAACCCTTTGCATGATACTATAATAGTTTATCAAATAGTTTGGAAAAGTTTTTGTATCTCTAAGGTTCTAATGTAGAAACCTCAAGATATTGTGGTAGAGTAATTACATTGGCATTTTTGAAAGGTTTGTTCTTTTTGTACCCTTAGAGGAAGATAATGCACTCTAAATGGATGAGGAGGAACCCCCATACAAAGCCACATTTTCTTGTTATTTGTGTAATGAAGTACATAGATGCATAAAAAAAATATATTCCATTAACAATATCCTCTACCAAAGTGTTGGTTGTAATTTTATATCAAACATAATAAACATCAAAATAAGGAGCACATAAGGAATCTATGAGAAGAGAGAGTGATATCAAAACTGAAATTAGTCACATTTTATCCATTTCCTTGCTTGCAATGGATGAAGTTAGTGACTGTTGACCAATATTTTGTTGGAAATGTTGTAAGAAATTATTAACCAACTTATCAAATGAATTGATAAAATGACCCAAGAGAGAAAAAAAGCCAATACAATGTGGCAACCTTGAGTGACCACAAGAATATTTTTTCTAACAATTAATCTTGGAATAGAAAGTCACTACAAAGGTAGTGAAAGTAGCTACATATGCTTATGGATTTCCCTATCCACTACATATCTCAAATCTTGTTTCCTCAATAAAAATGTGTTTAAGATATGAAAAGCTAAATGATTATGGTGATACTAAGGTTATATTAATGTTTTCGATGAAGCATATGTAATTCTAGCAAGTTTATTATGCATTTAGCTCATATTTTGAAGGAATTTTTTAAGGATAGTGTAGAAACCTAAAATTGTACTGTAGACACCTAAAATTGTCTTGTTTAATTAAATAAATATTTTTACTTATTTAATTAATTCATCAATCCTCTTCTAGCCCTTTACTCACTTAAATAAATACATTTATTTATTTAAATTGTCCTTCTCCTAAATTAAATAAATACTTTTATTTATTTAATTGATCCCATTTCCTCTATTAATTAAATGAATTTTAATTTATTTAATAAATTCATTAACCTTTTCTACCCATGATACATTTCATTCATCTCTTAATTCCTACACTACCTACCCTCTCATTATTTTCTTATTTTCTCTACCTACCCTCTAATCTTAGCCGACCATTTATCTTTTACACCTCTGAATCTTATCCCTCCATTTCTTACAGTGTCTTCTAAATAAGGAGATTCTTGTTTCATTATCAAACCTCAACTTCGCTTTCAAAACTTTCATATGAGATCAAGCCTACTTGCAACCACATTTTCGTTCTTCATTGAGCTCTTGTGCACACATAAAATCTGAGAGAAATGATATCAAGCAAGATCAATGGAGATATGAAGAATGGAGATTCAAACCCTAGTAGACATAAGATGTTATAATCTTTGTGATTTTGTTGATTTTCATTGTCTTAGGTAATCTTCATATGTTATGGTGGATCTTTGTTGTTGTTAGGCTAGGGTTTTGAGGTTGCATTTATTTAGTCTTTGAATATTGTTGTTTTCATTATTCACTTTTCACCATAAACATGTACTACACTTCCAAATGGTAATTTTACTAATTATTCCCCTTTATTAACGATATAATTTTGATTACTTAATTAAATTCACCTTGTTCTTCAAAATTAATATCATTCTTCCATTTCATAATTTGTGATCCGAATTTCCCTCAAACTCCATAATCAAATAATCTTTAATCATTTTCTCTCTAGTATTAATTAAATAATCTTATTATTTAATTAATATTGATTATTCACTTTAATTAAATGATTATTCACTTTAATAAAATGACCTATTATCATTTAATTAAATCAATTTCAGTTGTGTTCCCATAGTCAAAGAATTATCCCAAATTATTTAATTAGCTAATAATGTCATCTCAAATTAAATTAATTTCTTATTTAATTTAATTTAATCTGTGTCACATTTTGAAAGAATTTCATTTCTCTTCAAATTCAAATTAACTTTATTTACCTCTCATTCCAATTTCAATTTCATGTTTTTGAAGACCAAAATTTCCTCCAAATAAATTTTTTCAATTTCCTACATCACATGTTGAAAACCGTTGACTAACACTAACTCTCAATTCTAACTAGTAATCCAATAATAAACTTTTATAGTTAACAGGTCAATACAATCTTTTCAAAATCACCTTTTTTTGATTAATCAATTAATCCTCGTACCAGTCATTCAAATCAGCCATCAAGTGAGTTAGATGAGTGAAATTTATAGTCAAAGTCAACTACATTGAGTAATTATCTCCCACTAACTTTTCTCATTGATCCTCAATCATTGATCAACTCTATTTTCAAATCAATCTCAACTATCCATCCAAATCCAAAAATCCTATAAAATCAACATCAATTCTAGATATCAATAACCATATTTTTTGAATTCTTGTGCTTAATCTCTATAGCTATCATGCGATTTTGAGAAGGACTACTATCATATATAATAAGGGGGAGAAGACCAATAGAAGTCTTAAGGCATGGATTCAACATAGTGTTTGATTCGTTCTTTCATTTTTTTAATTCTATTGAGGAATTCATTTAAATGCTTGCATTGTTTTGTGATTGGATTTATGATATATTATGTTAGTGGTCAAGCTTAATAATATATTACATCATGATTTCTCCCTATTTTTAATCATATATATATATGGGAAATCGGCATGAATTGATCCATTTAACTCTTGTTCTTGCGAGTTCCTATGAATTTGACCTTGGAGGTTGAAGGCTTCTTTTGTTGCATAGGTGAAATATCTATCCATGTGTCTATTAGGTATAGTTGTGCTTTTTATTTCTATTTTTGTTCTTTTTGTCTTAAAAATTGAAAAAAAATCCTTTTTTTTTAGTTTCCATCTTTTTTTTGAAAGTTTTCATTTTTGTAAATATTTAGCTTTTGAAAAGTTTCCAACAATAGAAAGTTTCCAATTTTGGATTGTTTCCAGTTTTGGAAACTTTCCATTTTATAAATTTTCTATTTGTAGAAATTTCTCATTTAAAATTGAAAAAAAAAGGTTTAATTTTGAAATTAGGATTTTACTTTCTATTTTTTGTTTCATGATGTTGACATTTTATGTTACTAATCCTTATTTTTAGCATATATGGTGAATGTGGGATGAAGATTAAGAGAGAAAACTACTAACTTATTTCTTGTAGGATGTTTAGGTTAATTTTCTTTGTTTTCCTATATGTTTTTGCTTGGTAGTGTATATAACACTTTACTTTCTTAAAGGAAATTAACCTCTATTTTGTTGTCTGGTGCTGTGGCACATTGTATGTGATTTGTAAGAATCTTACGAGGGGCTACTGATTGATGATTGTCTTGTACCTCTCCTCAAGAGTTTGGTATGGTTCTATGTTGTTCTCACATTTTTAGAGTTTTAATCTCTAGATTTGATTTATCATTATTTAGCTAAATTGGTTTTCAAATAAAGTATGCACTCTAAACCTTAAGTGTACATATAAGATTGTGGTAAGCAGTGACATGCTTAAATATAAAAGAGGACACTCTACTCAAATTTTTTGAGAGAAAATTTTTGGAAACAGGCACTCAACACCCTTGTTCTACGTATTTTGGCTATATTTTTCAATGACAAGCACTAAGCCTCTTTATCCCAAATCTAGATAGTTCTTTTAGTTTGTGAAACTTTAGGAAAAAAGTTCATGGTGAATCAATCTAGCACACAAATTATTTTCATTCAACTACAGATGCACCTTTCTATCTATTTTATTTTTACCACTATTTGTGATTTCCTATCTGTCTTCAATTATATTTTATCAATTCTATATAGAAAATCTAGCATGTTTTAGGCCCTAATCAGATAACATGCAAATAAATCCATATTCTTTAAAACAAAGGAATAGAACATAGGTAGTTTGGTACTCTTTGAGAGGACAACCAAATAAATTTGGTCATTTTATGTTGCAATGTTTATAGAAGAGAGGTTTCTTTTGATTAAAATACTAGCTAGTTTAGTCCATCTCTTTTTCATATCAAACAAGTCTATCAATAATGATATTTTATTAGGATTTTACTAATTATTTTTTATAAAACTCATTGATCCATATTATTTCATAGTGTATCACATGAATACAACTCTTATTAGATGAATGGATCATTTAAATCTACTTGCATCTAGATGATGCTCATAGGGGTTAAACAAGAACAATTCTTAAGAATTCACCCATGTTATTAAGTGACTCCTAAAATATGCTTAACCATGGAGTGTACCCCAAGACTAACCATTCATTATAGAGCATCTTTATCTCATGCATGAACAAATATGAAGCATTTTTGTAGTTTGTTCAATGATGATATTTTTTAGTAGATTATAATTAGCACTTTTTCTATCAAACTTGTTGACCCATATTTCATGACTAGTGATTAGAAAAAAACCAAGGCACATGATAATGAATGGTTCAAATAAGGATCATTGCATCTAGGTTATGCTGACAAGGACAAAACATCAAAATTTCTTGGTAGGTCACTCATCCTAGTATTACTCTTTTTCAAGCACTCTTTTTCATGGACCATCTCCTAGGATTAATCCTAATTATATTATTGCCTTATTTTGAAAATCTTAAACTCGTGTTGTAGTGTCTTATGATCCATTCATTATAGATCCCCTTTTTCTCATCCCTTCAAAACTATGAGGTATTCAACATGCCAAATTGTGATATTATTATTAGGATTGAATTAGATTCTATTCTATTCAACCATGGATCTATATAAAGAATGAGTAGTGTTTCTAAGAAACCCAACCCACATGAGCATTAATGGTTCAGTTAAAAATTATTACATCTAAGTGATGCTCACAAGGGTGGACAATTAATATTTCTTGGGACATCACTCATATTAGTACTCCTCCTCAAGAACTCTTAGCCATGGATCATCCCCTAACATTAATCCTACACAGGATTATTACCGATCAAATTATATCTACCCCTTTTAGCTCGTCTTTTCAAAACTAGTAGATAATCTTTGTAGCATGTCAAAGTGTTATATTTATGTTAGGATTGAAGTAATATATATATATATATATATATATATATATATATATATATATATATATATATATATATATATATATATTCAAACTCATTGGTCCATGTATCACAAGTTGTGGTTCACATGAACCTATCTCTCATAAAAATCTACTTAACATTCATCTTGGTGATTCTTATAAGGTAAAAGTATTGAGTCTTTTCAAAAGATTTGCCAACTCAATACTACTCTATCTGAAGTACACTTAACCATAAGGTTTCTCACAAGTTCAAACTCATTTAGCTTGCTGCCTCATTTGCAAAATATTCAGCTTGTGTTTTGCTTCATTAGTCATCAATTAAAGAAAAAGTTTTATTCATCCATTCATATTGAAATTTTTTTTATAGCATATCAAATTATGATATTTTTTAGAATTCAAATATGATTTTAAGTCTAATCTATCAACTCATATTTCATGAATAATGATCAAAACATAATGATCAATCATGGACATGGATGATTTATAGGCAGTCTTTGTTTTTGTTAACAAAATATTCATTTTTGTTTATATATAGAGAGAGAGAGAACGTGTGCTAGAATTGTTGGCGAGCAATTCATATTTATATCCCTGATAAGTTTTCATTCTATTGTTTTTCATAAATATATTTTATGTTTTAATGGAAAATTCTAATTCTATATTTTTTTACTTACAAAAGTAATTATACATAGTATTTTCTTCAATTTTTTCAAAATTTTGAAAGAGAAAATAAGAAGTAATGTGAAGCTCAAAATTTTGTAACAATTTTTTTCTTAAAGTTTCCCATATTATTAGATAAGAATGTGTGTTGTCTATTATGAAGTAAAATTAATATACTCTTATCGTAATACACATTCGATCTTAGAACTATTTATTTTAGTAGTCATGAATTATTTAATCCTATTTAATCTCCTTGTAATGCTATATTCTATATGTAATCAATCTTGAAATTGCTGCTTTTAGGCTAACAATATTGAAAATACTTCCTTAAATATTTCTTTAACTCTTAAATTGTATATTCTTATTACATTATTATCAATAGGTACATTTTTCTATTAAAAAGAAAATTGTAAATTATAAAAAATTCACTTATATACTGGAATACAATTTTCATTTCTGCTTGTTTGTGATATTGACTCCTTCTATGGTTACTAGTTATTGTTTTGTAGGTTTCATTGAACATGTATGTTTTATTATGTTTTGAGTGATTTACATGGTTGATTTGAATAATGAATACATAGTTTAAAAAATTTATTGTCTTTTGTATTTTCTTTTCAATTGATATAAATTTTAGTGCATTCTCAACTTTTAAATTCTATTTACCAAAAGCTCAACTATATTCATCATGTTATTGCAATAAAGATGTCGAGGTTAGGGAATTCAGCAAACATGTGAGGTAAAAATTCATCAGATTCATTAGAAGTTGACCTTGTTATTGTCAAAAAGAAAATATTTTGATTAAATCTTTCTATTCCATATCACCAAAATTTACCAAAGTCTAAAGTTATATTTCAACATTTTAGAAACTTCTACATCATAGAAACTTCAATTCTATGCTTGGATTTAGTATGCGATTTTGATTTGTGTGTGTTTGTGATACAAAATTTCTTTATTATTACTAGAAAATGTGTTATAGATTTTATATTTTGGAAGCCACACCCATAATTTAGACTTATTGGCATATGTAGATTTTGTAACTTAATCTAGCCATTACCATAATTTTATAATTCTAGTCTCTTGGCAAGTGAACTTTTGTTGCACTCATAATTTCTATAGTATGTCAATTTGTTTCATCAAATGAATTATGTCCTCATCACCAAGTCAAGGTGGTTAATGATCTAGATGGGCCATTGTTATAGATAAATATCTTATGAATAATAAATCAAATATAATTTTGATGTTTATTTCAAAATGAAGATAAAAGAAAAGGTAAAAGTTGAATGTTTGTTGTCAATGTATGAGGCACCACTTGGTAACAACCAGGCTTCTTTAATTTTACCTTATATCTTGTTCAAATTTTACATACACATTTTTACCTTGTGATCAATGTTATAGTTAAGTAGCTCTTGCCAATTTGTCTAACATTAGTAAAGTATTCTATTAACTATAAGATACAAAAATCAACATGATAATGTAGAATAAATGTGAAAATATTATTAACAAGTTATAGATTTCCATATGAATGAATACAATTTTTAAATGGGAAGAGTGGGAAAAGTGGGAGGAGCATGAGAGGGAGGAGTGTGGGTTTCTGCAAGAGATTGCATTGAGGATGACCAGGAAGGAGAAGATGTTGAGGTTGAGGATCTTCTTGATCCCCTCCCTCTAGATTATTTTGTGGTTCCTATTAGGTGGGAGATGCATAAAGGATCGATTGGTGGGTGCAATTAGGGATGCGGGAGAGATGGGATTAGAGTTGAGGGCTTTGATGTAGTTGGTGGCAAAGATGAAGATACCGAGGGTGCGTGAGCGCTTTGCCCCATCTTGGCGGCTTCCATGGTTTTTGGTGTGATATTAGCCCAATGGAAGGCGTGTAGAGGCTTGATGATGTGCTGGAATTTATTGAGCGGGCAGCTATTCAGGAATCTCTTATGTAGGGTGATCTTTATGCTGGCTTTCAGTATTCTTGGTAACCATCTTCTTTGTAGCCTTTCTCTCCCTAGCATGTTGGATTGGTTCAGCTTTTGGGTCTTATTTAGGTGGAGATCTCTGTCTTTTACATCATTCTGGCCTAAGGTTTATTTTCCTCAGGTGAGGATGCTTTTGATGGGTGATTTCATTGGTTCTTTTTGTCCCCAATTAGTTTTTGACTATGATAGATGCTCTTATGGGGCTTGGCTCCTATTTGGTTGTTTGATGGAGGTCTCAGACCCCATGAGGGTTTGTTTACTACATTCTCTTTGGCCCCTGCACTTTTTTGGTTTCATTTTTTTCTTAAATGGGGTTTTGTTGTTGTTCTTATTTTTGAGGGGCTATGTGGAAACTATTTTTGCCTCATCTGGGAGAGCTTCACATTTGTTTCTTTGAGGGCTTCTTTGGATGTCTGAACTTCTTCTCTATTCTTGAGGTGCATTTATGGTGGTTTGATTGTTTCTTTTCTCTCCTTGCACCCCTTTGTTTATTTTGATCTTATGGGAGAGGTTTTTTTGTTTTGGACTCCTTTGGAATCTCTCTGGTATGTGATTTTGCTTATGATGGGGTCTGGTTTTCTCTGTTTACATTTTTTGACTCCTGCATCTCTCTGGGGTAAGGTTTATGTTGTCCCTGCCCTTCTTGGTTCCATGGCTTTTCTCTTTGTACTTCATTTCCTGCATCTTTAGGTTACTTTGGTTTTTCCTATAGAGGTGGTCCTATCTTCTATTGAGGGGGAGATGGATGTGGATGGAGGTGACCTTACTCCTATTGAGGTGGAGTTGGATGCTATTGGTTATGCCTAGAAGTGTTGTTAGGGGGTTGATGAAGCCCTATCTTTTGGTTGCAAAGGACCTCATGATGACTTTTCTGCTAACTTCTTTCCTTTATCTCCTATGGAGGTGGAGATCTTGATTGGCAAGTTGTTCTCAGTGGTGATCACTCTCAAGGATAAGGTTATGGGAGCCTAGATAAAACCCATGGTTATGGTTGAGGGAGCCTCGTTCTCTATGTTCATGTACATCTGAGCTCTTTATGGTTGGCATTGGCCTTTTTCTTTTGCCCCTAGTTCTGTAATGTTTAATCTGCATTGTTAGGTTGTGCTTAGACTGTTGAATGACTATGTTACATCTTACTGCAACTTTCCCTTGTGAGTTCCAGATTCATGAAAAATCCGAGGGTTTCAGATCCATTCAAAATTTGTTGTACGGGATTCTGGGTCCCCCCAAAACCTATTTGTTCCTTAATCAAAAACTTATATATTTCCATATAATCACCTTACATATAAGATGATAAAAAACATGTAACAAATAATAAAATTAAATATATAAATGTTGATACAAAAATCTAAAACAAAAATTAAATGATCTTAGTTTAAATTAGATGAAGAAATTTTTTTTTAATAGTGTTTGTAGATGTTTTGAAGCCATTCTATGTTCTTATTAATTAAATATATTGTCTAATATTCACTTCTTTATCATCTAGCTTATTACGTCACTATTATAAAACTTTAAGACATCCTTTAAAAAAATTGAAACTGTACTTCAAATCTGCTTTTAAAGCTAAAATAATATATATGAAAAGCCTGATTTCAGAAATCAGTGTCTGATTACTGCTGACCTAATTTATTAATAAAAACTATCTGAAATAAATTTCAAAACTGCTGTAAACAACGCTCTATATCATGGCCCAGCATCCTTTATCCAACATTAACCTCATAAAATCATATGAGTTTTTAACAATGAAAACATGGATAATAGCGATTCAAATGTTGTATCCGGAATAACTGTAGCTCCCGTGGAGCTGGGATTCTCTGTTGTGGAAATAGAATGATTAGATTAGAGGAGAAGATCCGGAAGAGGAACAGGGTTTGGAGTTGTAGGAGAGTAGACTAACACACCATCTATGCTGTTTCACCACTTCTTTATTTCTCTTTGCCCACCAGTTAGAAGGGATTTGGAGGCTTTCAATCACTAAGTCAGAGTATTTGTTAACCAGAGCTGGATCTCTTCTCGATGGCTTAAAGGGTAGCTTGTTATTTCCTTGAAAGCCATCAAGTGCATGCAAATAAACCTCCAAGTTGTGGAAATTTTGCAGGATTATGCATGTGCTTCAGGAAAAGCGAGCTGCTGCTATCTATACTAATCTCTACTCCCACATGAAGATATGCCCAGGGAAGCCAGTGCAGAAGCCTTGTCAGCCATCCCAATTTTTCATTGAAAAAAATCCCTGGAACTTTTGGAACCAAGTCCTTGTGGTTTACCACACGCAGCACTCTGACGCCGATCTCTTCCATATGTTGAGCAAAAGACAGGTTTCGTACCCGCGGAGACGCGAAGGAAAACACTGTGACGGGAATTGAGGTCACACCATGATTTGTTTCATGTCATATGCGCTCAGGGTTGCCAGTGCAGCTCCCAAGCTATGTCCAGTAAATGTTATGCTCAGATCTTCGTCTTTCTCTTTGAATTCCTTTAATAATCTGGTTATCTCACCCACTACAGTGTCCCTTGCACTAATCTTGCATCTGACAGAGTCCTCGTCGGTGGACGTATAACAACTGAGAAACCTCTTCTCTATCCTGACATCTGGATTTGAACTGGTTTGGACGTTGGAGCATGTTGTAGCCTTTGATGCCATAACAGGAACCAATATGTCTCTGAGATTTTGCATCCATTCAAACGGAGTCTGCGTGTCTCTCCATGCAACAACTATGTAACGTCCTTCCAATCTCTTTATCTCATTTAGGTCACTGCAAACAGCAATGAAACCTATCCAAGAAACGCCTTCACTTGATTCCTTGCTAAAAATCGAGTCCAAAAGACTTGTATTGGCGTATATTGTTGTAATTGAAGTCCAACGGATTCCTTCCCTTTGCCGCCAAAAACTCTTCGCTCTTCAACTTCTTTTTGTAAGCTCTTTAAGAGCTGGTTGCATATCATTTTGTAGAGATGAATTCTGGAGCTGCTTGCAGCTGTATGTGTACAAACCAGACTTGGTTATTAATATATTGATTCCCCTACTTTAAGTGTGGACGTAGGGAATTGTCGAACCATGATATATCTGTGTGTCTCATTTGTCTATGTTGTGAATTTATAATTATGTTTTCTCTGCTTTTTTAATTCGTTTCTTAATCCTAACAATTGGTATCAGGGAAAGGTGAGATCGCTATTAAGATTTCAGTGGTTGAAATTCCGGAATCATGGAAGAAGTGAAGATAGAGAAGTTCTCTGGTCAGAGCTTTGGGTTATGGAAGGTGTAGATGGAGTCTTTGCTGATAAAGCAAGACCTTTCACTTGCGCTTGAAAGGAAAGAAAAGAAGCTAACTAGGATGGCTGATGCAGAATGAGAAAAATTAGACAGGAAGGCAAGAGCGACAATTTTTCTCTTGGTATCCAACAATGTTCTCTTCAAGGTCACGGGTGATGCAACAACAAAAGATGTATAGGATAGACTCATAGCCATGTATGAAATGGCATCGACTGCCAATAAAGTGTTTATCATGAAGCGCTTGTACAAACTTAAGATGAAGGAAGGTTGTGGTATGGCAAACCACATCAATGAATTTAATACATTGATTAGTCAAGCGACTTCTGTGGGGATGACACAAGATGATGAGAGAAAGGCTGTTGTTTTATTATTTTCTTTGCCAAGCAGCTGGGATGGCATTGTAACAACAGTTAGCACATCAATATCTGGTGAAAATAAGTTGGTTTTTATTGATGTAGCAACTACTCTTCTCAGCAAGGATTTGAGAAGAAAGAATGATGAACCTTCATCCGGTGAAGCCTTAATGGTGGTCAGCACCAAAAATAGAGGTAGAAGCCATATTAGAGGCAAAAATAATTATCATAGACGTTCGAAATCAACAAGGAGATCAAAGTCTAGAAACAGAAATGGTGATTGTTGGTTTTGTGGCAAAACTGGTCATGTAAAGAAGGATTGTAGAAACTTCCAAAGGGCACAAGAGAGGATGCGGGACAGAGAAGAAAATACAATCTATGATAAAGTTGATAGTGTACTAATCCTTTCAACAACTAACACTACTCCGGATTCATGGGTGCCTTATTCTGGTGCCTCCCATCATGCTACCTCATGTCTTGAAGCGTTCATTAACTACCATGAAGTTTATTTTGGAAATTTTTTCCTAGGAGATAACAAAGATTGTGAAATTATAGGCAAAGGTGATGTGTTGCTGCCATTAGAAGGTGGTGAAAAATGGCTTCTCAAAGATGTTTGCTATGTGCCAAAATTGAAGTGGAATTTGATATCCATTGGATAGCTCTTTGATCAAGGTCTTAATGTAAATTTTCTTCCGGATACATGGAAGGTAACTCATGGTACCATGCTAATTACAAATGGTAATAAAGTGGGTAGTCTATACATATTTAAGACTCATGGTGAAGTGGGAGTTGCAATGGTGATTGAGGACAAAAAAGTGGATCTTTGGCATCAAAGACTTGGACATATTAGCGAGAAAGGACTCCATGTTATGCATATAGGAAATCAGCGTCCGGGTCTCAAACTTGTTGACTTAGCCTATTGTGAACATTACCTTTATGGCAAAAAAAAGAGAGGCAGTTTTTTGAAAGGTGGATGTGACACAAAGACAACAGCTTTGGAGGTTGTATACTGAGGTAACCTCCATTGGAGGAGCTAACTATTTTGTCACCTTTCTTGATGATTGTATAAGAAAAGTATGGATTTATATGCTTTCTAAGAAATTTGAAGTCTTTCCAAAATTTGAAATTTTCCAAGCTTTAGTTGAAAATCAGATTGGGCATAAGATTAAGTGTTTACAAACCGATAATGGTGGAGAATTTTGTTCACATGAATTTGATGATTTTTGTGTTGATAATGGGATTAGAAGAATTAAGGTTGTTCCCTTCACTCCTCAAGAAAATGGTGCAGCCGAGAGGGTGAATAGGACAATTCTTGAAAAGGCATGATGTATGTTGTCAAATGCAGGTTTAGGCAAGGAATTTTTGATAGAAGCGTGTAACACGATAGCGTATTTAATTAGCCAAAGTTCCTCATCTAAATTGGATTTTGGTATTATGGAATAGGAATGGCAAGGGAAGAGGATTTCATACTTGCATCTTCATGTGTTTTGGATGCGAAGCCTTCTCGCATATACCTAAGGAGAAGCGGACCAAATTGGATCCAAAGTCGCTGAAATGTATTTTTGTGGGGTATGGTTAAGAGCAATTTGGTTTTAGTTTGTGGGATCATGTTCATAAAAGAATTGTTCGCAGCAGGGATGTCATTTTTCATGAGAAGGTTCCAATGAATCAAAAAAAGAGTATGTCCCTATGTCCCTGTTTCAAAATTTTGCTACCAGTGCTCTGCCTCTGCTCTCTCATCTAGTGGGAGCCCCTATGTCATCTATCATGGTTGAATACAATTCTTAGACTGAGAATGATGAAGAAGAAAGTATCTATTATGACAACCCACTACCATTTGAAACAACACATCGTAACACAGAAGAATTGGAGACCATTTCACAGCCTTCAAAGGCTTGCAGGAAGATGGTTGAAAGTGTTTTCAACTAGTTTGTGCCACGACCTGCATCACGGTCAACTTTTCTTGGATGACATAGTTCACACACCTCATGGTGGCTTGCATCCTTGTCCTCACTGCATACTGCGACATCTCCACACCATGCATCAAACTCACATCCGCGGGCTATCTACGGTCTCCCCGGCAGGCTCCCTGTAGGTGTCTCTCCCTCTATGATAACACAGCCATGGATCCATCCTCCCTTGTAGACCGTGGAGGATTCTACCACGACTCCCCACTCTTTGCACACTCGACAAACCCCTGTCGTGGAGGATGCTACCATAGCACCAAGCTCCCTGCTCACTCGCCTAATGCACGCCATGGAAGATAATTTTGCGGGTTCTTCCTCTTGTGACTTTCCTGCACCTCATGTGGATACAAATCCATAGGCCATTGATTTCCCTGCAAACAGGGATATTGCCAAATATATTAACAAGGACATTAACAAGTATATTAAAAGTGGGAATCACTCAATAAATAGGAGTGATATCGATTTACATAAATAAAGAACACATAAATTGAATGATTCTACTACTCCAATAGAGAGTCAATTGAGGAAATCTACCAGACATAGGCAACCTCCTACAAAGTTCTCCAACTATGACTTATTGTTTTGTGAAAAAGTTGAGCCTACTTTGCTAATTCCTGATCAAATAGAGCCCGCAACATACAAAGAAGCTTGTAAAATTGCAGATTGTGATAACTGGCACACTGCAAAGTGCAAAGAAATGGACGCACTATTGCAAAATCAGACATGGGATTTGGTGATACTTCCGCCTGACAGAAAGGCATTAAGAAATAAGTGGGTGTATAAACTAAAAGATGAAGTTGGTGGTCACAAAATATTTCGAGCAAGACTAGTTGTCAAGGGATATGCTTAGCAGCAAGACCTCGATTTGAAAGAAAGTTTCTCACTAGTAGTCAAAATGACTACCATCCGAGCAGTATTGGGATTGGTTGCAACCTGGGATCTTGAGCTTGAACAACTGGATGTGAAGATGGCATTTCTCCATGGCGATCTTGATGAGGAATGGTTTATGCATTAGCCTGAAGGGTTTATTAAAAAGGGTCAGGAACACCTCTATTGCATATTGAAACGCAGTTTGTATGGGCTTAAGAAACACCTTGCCAATGGTATCTTAAATTTGAAAAATTCATGATTGATCACAAGTTTAGTCATGTAAAATTTCTTCAAATTTCAATTCAAAATCAAGGTATGTATAATGATGTTGTATTGCAATGTAAATATTTCAAACAGTATATATCAATTATGTTTTCTAATTATCTTCTATGTATTGCAGATGGTGGAGAAAGAACATTAATAATTTCGATGTCCTTTAGATAACAATAATAGGCACATATATATCTTACAAGAGAGATGTCACGGGCAAACATGTCTCCACAAGTGTCTGTCCATGGAATCTCTTAATTGTGCCTCTACAAATAAACCGATATGAATCGGTGTATGCTTATCAGGTTTAAGACAATGATCAATGTTTTGTTTATGCAAAACGGTCGGTATTGCCAACCAATAACAATGTGAATCTACAATGTATGCTATCAAGTTAATGTCCTGATAGCATATTGGTGCTGATTCATTATGAATCAACACCAATATGCTATCGGGTCTAGTAACCCAATAGCATATGATCAGTGCTTAACTAATGTTAAGCAAGTTGTTGATCAAAACAAAAACGCAATAAGATATTATTCATTGTTAACCCGATAACATATAGTTATCAACTTTTAATATAAATTAATTATATATATATTATATCTATATACATACATGTATATATATATGTAATACATGTATATATATATGTAATACATACATACATACATACATACATACATACATACATATATATATATATATATATATATATTTCTTGGCACGGATTTCATCATTTGATCGATACTATTTCATCAACACTCCCTCTTAGCTCAGGAAGATGAATGACAACATATCTAGGATCATATATCTCATGATGGTTAGGATTCCTTATGAAGTCTCATAATCTCACTCTACAGAGGATCATATCAATCAAACACGTGATATGAAGTATCACCTAAGCACGTGATACAAAAATCATATCACCTAAGCACGTGACATGAAGTATTACCTAAACACATGATACAAAAGTTCACCACAGTAACTTGTGATGACAACATATAACCTAAGCACGTGATATCAATATTGCAAAGCAAGCAATACTAAGGATAAAAACATGAGAATAATTAAATCCTCTTTTTATCCAAATTGTGGTATGTGCATTGGCATTTCAAAATATCTTTACCACAATATAATTATGGCACATCCATAACATACCAGGAATCACACATGATATCTGGTTTGATCATTATAAGATCGTCACCTTATAATGTCTACATACAAGTGTCCATTATTTGAGAGATCGTCACCTCTTAGAAATGTACACAGGAGATGGAGCCCATAAAAGTCATAGCATGATAAAGAAGTTTACACATTAAACATATTTATTAATATATAAGTACAGATTACGAAGCAAATTACCTTTCAATCATACCAAGACCTTTTTTGAAGTGCTCAACTTTCACCCTGGAAGGTGGTTTCATAAGAATATCTATTGTCTGGTCCCTTGTACAAATGTATTCCAACTAGATCACAAACCTATCTACCATATCTTGCACATAATGGTATGGAATCTCAATATGTTTGGATCTGTTATGAAACATTGGATTCACTGAGAGTTTTATGCAACTCTGGTTGTCACAATGAATAACTGTAGGTTTCATTGGCTCAACAAATAACCCTACAAGCAACTTCCTACACCATACTGCCTCTCAAGAAACCATGGAAGCTGCAATATACCTGGCCTCAATGGAACTCTGTGCTACTGATGATTGTTTTCTATTGATCCAGGATATCATGGCTGAACCTAAACTGAAGCAACATCCTGAGCTGCTTTTCCTATCAGTTACACTTCTAGCCCAATTTGAATCCGTGAATTAGTGTAAATCTAAATCAACTCTATTATACATGAGACCAAGATTTAAAGTACCTTGTAGATATATCATGATGTGTTTTATTGCTACCAGCTGTATCTCCTTTGTTTCACACATAAACTGACTCAAAGCTTTAACTGCATAACAGATAGCTGGTCTTGTATTTACCAGATATATCAGGGACTCAATCATTTGCCTGTATAGAGTAGGATCTATGGGTTGTGATTCTACTGCTTCTTCCTTAAGTCTATGAAGGTTTGTTTCCATCGAAGAAGTCATAGGTCTGCAGTTTAACATTCCAAATCTCTTCAAAATGTCCAAGGTATACTTACCCTATTTAAGTATGATGCCATTAGAATTTTGCCATACTTCTAATCCTAGGAAGTAATGAAGGAGTCCCAAGTCCTTCATGTCAAATTCTTTAACAAGGTCTTTCTTGCATTGATCTATGAGGTGATCTTCGCCTGTGATTAAAAAATCATTGACACATAGAATCAATATCAACATATCACCTTTATTTTATTTATAGTAAAGATTTGGATCTGCATCATTCTTTGACAAATGTAGCCCTATGAGATAAGTATCAATTCTTTCATACCAGGCCCTGGGAGCCTGTTTAAGCCCATAAAGATCTTTCTTGAGTCTACACACATGAGACTCTGCATTATGAATCTCAAATCCTTTAGGTTGCTCTAGATATACTTCTTCTACAATCTTTCCATTAAGAAATGTTGTCTTTACATCCATCTGATGTACTTTCCATCATTTTGTTGCAGCAATGGCAAAGACTGCTCTTACTGAGGTGTATCTGGCCACAGGTGCAAAGGTTTCTTCGTAATCAATTCCTTCCTTTTGTAAAAACCCTCTGGCTATAAATTTGGCCTTGTGTTTCTCAATGGTGCCATGTGCAGCATGTTTGATCTTGAAGAGCCATTTGGAAGATACAACAAATTTTCCAGCTGGCCTGGTAACAATCTCCCAAACATTATTTTTTAGAATGGACCGGTATTCATCAGACATGGCATCCTTCAATACTTGATATTTAAGTGCATCTGATACATTGGTAGGCTCATCTTTTGAAAGTTCATTCATGAGGGCAACATAGCTGGTGAAATTTTTAGGCCTTTTGCTTTCTCTGAAGGTTCTTGAAGGGGAAGCATACTTATGAGCTTCTTCTACAATTTTGGTGGCCCATAGAGGTCTTTTTTTGAGATTTTCTCTAGGTGGGTTTTGAATTTCATCTTCATTTTCCTCCAGATTCTCCCTCTAAAACTCAAGAGCAGGATCTTCATCTATGCTAGGAGAAGGAACATGGACTTCAGGTTCTATAGAACTTTGGGCTTTTATGAGGGCTAAGTCTTCTTCAAAAATTACATACCTACTAAGTTCAATATGCCTTTGACCAGGTATGTAGATTTTGTATGCCTTGGAGATTTCACTATACCCAACAAATATTCCCCTTTTTTCTGAAGGCTCTAGTTGTGACCTTTTCTCTTTAGGTACATGGATATAAACATGGCATCCAAATATTCTAAGATGGATAATATCTGGCTTTGTTCTAGTAAAAAATTCCTCAGGGGTTTTATCTTCAATATGGGAGCGAGGACATCTATTTTGGATATACACGACAGTGCAGGAGGCTTCTGCCCAAAGATGGGTATCTAGGTTTTGATCAAGCATAGATTTGGCAACCTCTACAATTGTCCTATTTTTCCTCTCAGCTACCCCATTTTGTTGAGGATTATAAGGTATAGTAAACTCCCTCTTAATCCCAACATTTTTACAAAAATCTTTAAATAGATCTGAGGTGTATTCCCCCCCATTGTCAGTTCTTAGGGTTTTAACTTTATCACCTAAGAAGTTTTCTGTTGGGGTTTTAAATTCTTTAAAGTTATTAAGGATCTCTTCTAATTCTTTACATTTAAGAAAGTAGATCCAAGTTTTTCTAGAGTAGTCATCCACAAATATTACATAATACAAAAATCCCCCTAAAGAGGGTACTGACATAGGTCCACATACATTGGAGTGGACTAATTCTAAAACATTACTTGTTTTCCTAGTACTATTTTGAAAAGATCCCTTAGTATTTTTACCTAGGGAACATCCCTTGCATGCCCCTGACTGATATTGCTTTAACTTGGGTAAACTTATGACAAGGTTTTCCATAGATGATAAAGCTCTGAAATTCGGGTGACCTAGTCTTCTATGCCAAACTTCATTAGAATCTGCAACTTCATGGATTAGGGCCAGGTTGGGCTCTGTGCATAGCTCATATAAGTAGCCTTGTCTTTGACCAATGATTTTGGCTTTCTTGATGGACAAATTCTTTGGCCAAGCTGACACTTTGTTGTCCATGAAGGTAACCCTATACCCATTATCCTCTAGTGCTGAGATGGAGACTAGGTTCCTTTTGATGCTTGGGACATATAGTACTCCTGTAAGCTGTAATGATAAGCCTGACTTCAGTCGGATGATGCAGGTTCCAATTCTTCTGACTGGATATGTAGAGTCATCTCTGATTGTTACTTCCTCATCGGTCTCCTCTATCATGGAGTCTAACACTTCTCTGAACCCTATAATATGTCTAGATGAGCCACTGTCAATCACCCATGAATTAGCCTTGTTTGATACTTGGTTTGAAAGTGCTGAGTAGAAGACATATTTTTCAGAATCATCTTCGTCCATTGAATTTCCAACTTTGACAAATGTATCTTGTTTAGATCTTTCAGGACATTTAGCAACATAGTGCCCAAACTTGTCACACCTGAAGCATTGAATATGCGAGAGATCCTTCTTGGAGGTATTCTTGCCTTGATGTCCTTTCCTCTTCTTGAATTATTTCTTATTTCTTTTCTTATTGGAGTTGGTGTTTAGAACTTGAAGATCTTCATCTATATTCTTATGCTTGATCCCTTTCTTATTCAACCTTGATTCTTCTTGAAGACAATCCACTCTTAGCATCTCAAAATTTGGATATTTAACCCTTGCACTAATGCCTTGAACAAATGTTTCCCAGACACTAGGTAACCCATCTAGAGAAATGACTGTTAACTCTTTTCTTTGGATTTCGTATCCAAGTGTTGCTAGTTCATCCCTTAGGGTAGATATCTGCATGAAGTAGGCATTGGTTGACTCCCCTTTTATCATACTTATATGATTTATCTCTCTTTTTAGAGACAAGGTTCTGCTATCATTGGTTATCTCAAATGCATTTTTGAGTGCCTTGAACATATGATAGGCAGTCTCATGTTTCTCACTCCATCAACTATGATCTTGATGGCCTTTTCATTACGCTTGATCCATGTTGTTTTTTCAGGTTCATTCTTAGGTTCTTTAGATTTGACTCTTACAAATGATTCAAATTTATTCTCCTTTAGGATCATCTTAATTATGCATTTCCATGCTGAGAAATTGTCGCCTCCTTCGATTCTATCTTCAAACCTGATAGTGCTGGCCATTTGAAGAAATGTGATGTTAGATATCTTCTTGAGTTTGAATTTTTCACAAATTTGAATGCCTCAGGTTCAATCTACTGATGATCTTATACCATGTAAAAGTTCTCCAAATTTCAATTGAAAATCAAGGTATGTATAATGATGTTGTATTGCAATGCAAATATTTATCACAGTAAATATCAATTCTATTTTCTAATTATCTTTTATGTATTGCAGATGGTGAAGAAAGAACATTAATAGTTTCGATGTCCTTTGCATAATAATAACAGACACATATATATCTTACAAGAGAGATGTCATGGGCAGACATGTCTCCACATGCCTATCCATGGCATCTCTTAATTGTGTCTCTACAAATAAATCGATATGAATAGGTGTATGCTTATCAGGTTTAACACATTGATCAATGTTTTGTTTATGCCAAACAATCGGTATTACCAACTGATACCAGTGTGAATCTGCAATGTATGCTATCAGTTTAATAGCCCGATAGCATATTGGTGCTGATTCATTATGAATTGATACCAATATGCTATCGGGTCTAGTAACCCGATAGCATATGATCGGTGCTTAACTAATGTTAAGCAAGTCGCCGATCAAAACAAAAACGCAATCGAATATTATTCATTGTTAACCCGATAACATATAGTTATCAAATTTTAATATAAATTAATTATATATATATATATTTCTTGGCAAGGATTTCTTCATCTGATTGATGCTATTTCATCAACAACTCGCAGCGAGTCTGATCCTTGTATCTATTTTAAAAAGCTTCCTAATGGCGAATTTTTCATACTTCTCCTTTTTGTGGATGATATGCTAGTGGTTGACAAAAGCATGAAGATTGTGAGTGAACATAAAACTCACTTAGCAAAGGAATTTGCCATGAAATATTTAGGGGCAGCAAAGAAGATTCTAGGAATGACTATTTTTTGGGATAGGAAAAAGAGAGAACTCAAACTATCTCAGCAAGACTACATTAAAAAAGTATTGGAAAGATTTGGTATGGTGGATTCTAAGTCTGTTTGTGTACCCTTAGCCTCTCATTTTCAGTTATCTTCTCAATTGTGTCCAAAAATAAAAGAGGATAAGGAGTTTATGGACAAAATTCCATACAAATCTGCAATTGGCAGTCTTATGTACGCTATGGTGTCTACTCATCTGGACATTGCTCATATCATGGGAGTGGTGAACAGATTTATGGCTAATCCAGGCAAATCACATTGGGAGGCAGTCAAGTATATTTTGCAGTATCTCAAGGGTAATTCTGAGTTTTGCTTATGGTTTGGTAAGGGAAAGGCAATTTTGCAAGGGTTTCCTGATTTTGATTTTTCCGGAGATTTAGACAAAAGAAAGTCTACTTCAAGTTATTCTTTCACATTTGCCAAGGCAATGATTAGATAGGCTTCAAAATTACAACATACAGTTGCTCAATTGACTATAGAGGTTGAATACATAGCTCTTTCTGAGGGAGCAAAGGATATGGTCTGGTTGCAACTCTTGTTCAGTGAGTTGGGTTTGAAGTAATCTGATTTTGCTTTGTTTTGTGATAATAGCAGTGCCATCTTTATGACTAAACATCAAACATCTCAGTCTCAGTCAAAACATGTTGATGTTCGTAGTCATTATGTTCGTCATATGGTCGAAGAAGGCAAGTTTCATGTAGATAAATTCATACCGACAAGAATCTGGCTGATGTGCTCACTAAAGTAGTTAAGTGGGAGAAGTTTGATTTCTGCCAAGCTTCTCTCAGCCTTTCCAATAACTGATAGTAGGACTGAGTGGGGGAATGTACTTGTTGTAGCAGTTCATTGCCCTTCAGTGTGAGATTGTTGGAACTGAAGTCCAATGGACTCCTTCCCTTTGCCACCAAAAACTCTTGGCTCTTCAACTTCTCTTTGTAAGCTCTTTAAAAGTTGGTTGCATATCATTTTGTAGAGATGAATTCTGGAGCTGCTTGCAGTTGTGTGTGTACAAACTAGACTTGGTTATTAATATATTGATTCCCCTATGTTAAGTGTGGATGTAGGAAATTTCCGAACCATGATAAATTTGTGTGTTTCATTTGCCTATGTTGTGAATTTATAATTTTTTTTCTCTACTCTTTTGATTCGTTTCTTAATCCTAACATATATATATTTGGTAAAATGGTTTCCACGCCTGCAATTTAGAAAATCCAATCTCTAGGCAAGTAGGCTTTTGTTGCGCTTACAATTGCCATAGCATGTGGAAGAGCGTGTGTTGTCAAATGAATCATAGCATTGCTGCGCAAAATCACCATATCTGAGCATCTCTACTTTGAGAAGTGCATTAATAGGACAGAGCAAGCCATTCCAATGGTTCGCACCCTGAATATCTCACCACATATCACAAACCCTTAATTGGTTCTCTCTCTCTCGTATGCATCTTGGTTAGTTTTTTCATTTGCCTCCTTCTAATTGTTAAAACTAATCGAGATATTGCCATACTCTCGATACCTACACTTTTTAGTGTTAGCCCAGGCAGAAAATAACAATCTGGAATCTCTGTTAGCAGTAGATAGATAAAAGAATGGAAAGAATGACAATCTGAATATAATTTATATTCACATAAAAAAAATTGTACTTTCAAAATAAAATAAACAAGCAGATATAAAGAGGAGGCAAAAACAGTTGTAAACTATTATACAAAACTGCCGAAATAGAAAAACCTAATAAATAAACTAATGAAAAATTAATCTAAATAAAACTAAACCCATGATGAGATATTAACATCGCCCCCTTAATCTGAAGGGGTTAAGCCAAGCATTTCTTTGAACTTCTCAAACTTTTCTCTGCCCAAAGCCTTGGTAAGAATATCTGCTGGTTGATATGCAGTGGGGCAATATTTAAGCTATATGGTGCCATCTTTCACATAATGCCGAATCAAATGAAACTTTGTATTGATGTGCTTGGTGCAATCATGAAATACTGGATTTTTAGCCATTTTGATAGAAGATTGATTGTCAATGAAGAGTGGAGTTGATGAAATCTGTGGTGTCTACAAGTCTTCAATAATTCTTCGAAACCATAATATTTCCCGAGTTACTTCAAAGGCGGTCATATATTCAGCTTCGAAAGAAGAGGCGGCTGGAACAAATTGCTTTTTAGATCTCCAAGAGATGACAACAAATCCAAGACACATTAAATACTCGGATGTAGATTTTCCATATGTGGAATCACCTACATAATCGGAATCGGAAAAGCCAACCAAAGAAAATTGGTTTGTCTTGGAGTATTTGAGCCCATAGTGTTCAGTACCTTGCAAATAGCAAAGAATGCGCTTGGCAGCTAACCAATGAGTTTCTCTAGGTTGTTGCATGAACCTTGAAAGAACTCCAACAACAAAAGAAATATCCGGATGGGTAGTTGTAGCATAAATAAAACTACCAACAAGTTTCTTGTAGATAGTTGCATCAACCAATGGTGAAGGGTCATCTGAAGAGAGCTTAAGATTTTGCTCCATAGGAGTACTAAGGGGTTTACAATCAGCCATGCCAAACTTATGCAAAAGTTCACCAATATATTTTTGTTGGGTGATAAAAATAAAATGAGGTGTTTGAGTTACCTCAATACCCAAATAGTAATGAAGATGGCCCAAATCAATCATATCAAAACCTTGCTTCAGTTGTTCTTTCACATTTTGAATATTATTCTCATCAGGACTAGTGATAAATAAATCATCCATATAAATAACAAGATAGACAATGATCTTATCAAGTTTTTTAACAAAAAGTGTGGCATCATCAAATTCAAAATGATAGAAATTCAACTTTAAGAGATAATCGGTAAGTTTTTCATACTAGGCTCAAGGAGCTTGTTTCAAACCATATAATGATTTGACAAGCTTGCATACTTGATGTTCTTTTCCATTGACTACATACCCATTTGGTTGAGTCATATAAATTGATTCTTTGAGATCACCATTTAAGAATGTTGTTTTAACATCCATTTGGTGAATTTTCCACCCATATTGAGCTGCAAGGGCCAACAAAGCACTAATGGTGGTCCATTTTGCTGTAGGTGCAAAGGTTTCATCATAATCTATGCCCTCCTTTTGAGCATAACCTTTGGCAACAAGTTGGGCTTTGTATTTATTCCTGAAAAATCCACTTGCAGCCAATAGGTTTACAACCAAGTGGAGGAACAACCAACTGCCATGTGCCATTTTTCAAAAGAGCAACATAGTCATCTTGCATAGCTTTGCTCCATACTGTAATATTTTTGGCTTCATTATAGGATGATGGTTCAGAGTCAATTATGAGATTGAGTTCACCAATGGTCTCCAAGTTATCTACACTATTGGTTTGAGCTTCGAGCCTTGCTTTGTAAGAGCTTCTTGTACCCGTTTTACTTAGTTCAAGCTCACCATGATGGGTTTCTTCTTGGTCATTTATTGATGGAGCAACATGAATTAGATCACTTGGAGATATAGATTCTATATGTGGAATCTCACAAGAGTTTTCTATCAAAGGAGAAAAATTTGTAATTGTATCAAGTTGTTTGAATTTACATTCATCATTTTCAGCAATGTTGGAGGTTTCAACAAATACAACATTACATGTAATAAAGAAAGTTTTGTTGACTTCATCATACAACCGATATGCTTTGGAATATTTTGAATAACCAAGAAAAATACACTTAATACTATAATGTTGTAACTTACTTCTTTTGTCCTTGGGAATTAAAGCATAGCAAGTGGAACCAAAAATGCGAAGATGTCAAACAAAAGGAGGATATCCAAACCACACTTCATATGGAATAGATTGGTGTAATGCAAATGATGGAGATCTATTACGAAGATAAACTGCAGTTCTTGCTGCTTCAACCCAAAAATATAATTTGATTCCTTTAAAATATAACATTGCATGAACCATATTCATGATAGTTCTATTCATTCATTCAACAACACCATTTTGTTGAGGAGTACCTAGAATAGTAAGATGATGTTGGATCCCATTTTGACATAGATAGTCATCAAAAAATAGAGAAGTAAATTCTCCACCATTATATGTTCGAAGAGTACCAATTTGAGATTGAGCTTATTTTTCAATCATAACACGAAACCTATTAAAAATTTCAAAAGCTTCTGATTTTTTCTGCAAGAAATAAATCCAAGTCATGTGTCTGTAATCATCAATAAACAACATGAAATACTTAGATCCTACCATAGAATTTACTAGTAAAGGCCCACATCAATCTGAATGAATAAGCTGCAATTTTCTTTGTGCTCTCCAAGTGGAGTGAGGAAAATAATTTCAATGTTGCTTGGCAAGAATACATGCTTCACATTTTTCAATTGTTTTAGGCAAAACAAGTAAGCCATCAACACCATTCTTTTGCAAGATTTGAGAGAAAGTACTTTAATTTAATGCCATTAGGATAAAAGTCTTTAATAAAGACAGATAAATGGTATGCAACTGTATCTATTTGGAATGCATTACCCAAACACCGCAATCGATCAGTCGCACACAAAGTTCCACGAGTGTGATTTTTTTCAAATCTTAATATGATTTCTATCTCGTCAACCTCTAGAGGAGCCACCTGACTTGGCCCCATCCAAACCAAGATCCATTCTTCCCAATTTTCAAGATTGTATTTCTCTTCACTATCTTGCAGTTTCCTTTGTTAATTTTTAATTATAGTGCAAAGTTCTTCACGAAGGACACCACCACATCATCTAGAGTCTATGCTCAATTCTTTTCTTTGATCCCATGGAGGCCAATAGTCCTTTTTCTGAGGAAGTGCTTCCTGAATAGTCATGGGGGGGAGAGGTAAAGCTTGAAATCGCCCGTCTATTGGGAGATTGTGTACATAACCTCTTGGTCTTCTGAAAGCTAAAAATTACTTCATGTCCACCAACTCTTGTTCCACACTATAGAAATTTTTGGACATTGACTTCCAAATATCCTTCGGTGCAAAAGCATCATTCTCATAATAGAAAAAGGGTGTTGCTTGCATTAACACATTGATTTCCTCCAAGCGTGGCCCAATAGGTTTCGTTGGAACTCCAAAACCAGTTAGTCCCTCCAGACATAAATTAGAGACATCACATCACACACTCCAGACATTGTTTGTTTGTATTGCATACTCTCTATCTATTTATCACCCTTAAACACTTTCCTTTACTTTCCTACTTGCTTTCTTTTATGAAATTTTCTTGCACGTGACTCTTCAGCTTGTATGTTCTCCTTCCGTACAGATATAAATTTTAATTCATGCTCAGATAATAATTAAATAAAATAAGCATTTGTAATGAAAAGATTTAGTCATTCGATGTTACATATTATCTAACGGAAAGATCCTAGGCAATTCTTGGAGAAAGGAAACATCATTGATAATCATTTTTTGCAAATAACACTGAATCAAATAAATTAAAAATGTTTAATGTAATTTTAAAAGTAAAACTCATTCAATGCTTTCATGCACCGACGAAAAAGCCATTTGACCCACACCATTATCCATAATACAACAAATCAATATAATAGGCTATTATAAAGAATATATACAAAAATATGAAAGAATATTAAATTACCATTACAAACCCATCATTTCAAATGAAAGGTGAATCCATCATCATTTGGATGGTATAGTGTTTGGAAGAAGGGTATATGAGAAACCTTGCTTTTAAGGGTTTGTGAGAGGCTAAATAATGGATTGTGAATCTAAGAAGGTTAAAACTTGTAAATAATTGCATTTCCTTAGTTTTGAATCATATACTTTCCAAAGCAACCTTTTGATAGTAGATTATGTGTACCATCCTAATCCAGAAAGCATTCAATTTGTCTACATCCAATAGTCATTGCTAAAATCACTTTAAAGTGGATTCATTTAGGGACCTTTCATAAAATATTCTCAACTTACACATCATAAAAGGATCTTAAAATATTCATTGTTTATAATGATAAGAATTCGGTTGTTCCATATACCTTTCTTTACTATTTTAAAAATATCATTGACCAAAATATTGTGCAGAAGTAGTATGGAATGCATTTCATCTATTTTATGCCTAAATATTTCATCATACCACTTTCTTTTAAAAGATGACTGATCAATTGCGGTGTTTGGGTAATGCATTCCAAATCGATATAGTTGCATACCATTTATCTGTCTTGATTAAAGACTTTTATCCTGATGGCATTAAATTAAAGTTCTTTCTGTATTTTCTGGTGATCTCTGGAGCAGAGGTTGCTTTGCATCGACCTGGGATACATTTAACTTGTGTTATATCTGTGGAAATATGTATCCTAGGATGATGCAATGCAATCTCTGCTCCACCAATACCAGATAGAAGAGAAAGTACTTTAATTTAAAACCATCAGGATAAAATGATTTCAAGACATATATTAGGTTTAAAAGGAAGCCTACCCTGTCATTTGAAGGGGTCTACCTACAATTCAAGTGATCTCTTAATTATAAAATCAATTCAATTCCAAGTGAACATGTAATCAAGCATTGAAGGAGAATTCAAGCTGGTGCAGGTGCATTTGGAAGACCAAAGGACTCAATGAAGTCATTAAAGACTTTTGAAGGTCTTAGGAGTGAAGAGCCAACCAATTATGATGTCTTAAGGGGCCAGCCTTAAACAACACACACTAAGCTTTTACTACTTAGGTGTGTTGTGGGCCCATTCCTTCCCTTGATGTCCCTTCCTGTCTGTTTCCGTTATAAAGACAATCGCCATTAGCATTTGAATTCAAACAGTGTTCCCACATTTGATTGCATAGAAAAAAGCAAATGGCATAAGAAACTCTCATCTACCTCGCAACTATCATATAATACCTCCCTGAGGAGATATTATCATGTCCTTACCTGCTTTATGCTGTCGATGAAAGAAACAAGCGTCCTCACAATTCAGTCAATGCAACAAATATATTTCCATTTTAATCAGTTTTATTTGCCAACGTACTCTCTACTTGTGCCAAAATGGGAGCTTTGGAACAGAGTATGGGCTTCCATCAAAGTAGAAGGTAAGGGTAATTAATATTAGATGGTTACGGTTGGAAATGCTTTGTTTGACATGTTTGGAAAATGAGGAAGTATAGACATGAAAGCGCATGAACTGTTTGGTCAGATGCATCAAAGAAACACAATCTAATGGAATACTATGATTGCAGGATATGCACAAAATGTGTTTGAAATTGATTTAGAAACTTCCAACCAAGTGTGATTAGTGAGTATAGATGTTGTAGTGCAACTGCCTAGGTACACATGCATGCAAAATGTGTAAGCTTAGATAAGGCACATGAACTATTTGACATAATGCCTCAAAGATCACCCAATATCCAATGATGGTTGGGAGAAAGAAAACATCAAATTTTTGAGAATCTTAAATATTTCTTTATTCATCACTATAAATCTATTATGAATTTAGTCTCAATATTGCAGAAATTTATTCTATTATGAATGCAATATTTAGGGATGTAATATTTTTATTCATTTTTTAGTTAGGAAAAGGTCCTAATAGAATCCCCAACTAATTAATCTAGAGAAAGATACCACTAAAGAAAGAAATTCAATCCTCACCACTATGGTCTTGAAGGCTTTTAAGACACTTGGATTCCTATTTTGGCCCACTTTTCCTTGACCCTATGTTAAGATAGTAAACTAGTTTGAGAGAATCTATTGCATGGGAAATTGTGTATGGTTGCAATTATTTTCATGCATGGAAAGTGATTTAAAGTTTGGACCAATAGAGGATAAGTATTTCTTGAACCTTTGAGGACATGTGTAGAGCACCACATGGATGTTTCTCCATTATTGAACTCTTTGAATATGTAAGTAAATTATTTTTGGTTGATGACATAGTAAGTGTGGTATTTGTCTTTTCGATATGTTGTGGATAATATTAATCAAATATGGAATTTTTTTGATGCTATATACACTATGTTTTGGATTGAATTTAGGTAAGCAAAGAGGTAATGGAAGAATAAAAGAGGTACACAATGGAAGAAGAGTAAAATAGGTGGTTTGGGACGGAGGTTACAAGTATATGATAATTTGTATGGATAATTTGTTGTCTATAAAGAGGCAAATAAGCTATCACAACTTCAACATGAATTAATGCCTCATCTACAGAAGCAATAGGTACCTCTAATGGTTTCAAAAATTTGTCAAAATAGTTATGATATACCAAATAATCAAGTGGAATATCCTTTAGGTAACTAATATTATCTTCAAACTATTTATTTTGATTTTCATCATATATGGACCTAATTGCCCCACCTTTAGGAGATAACTATAGGAGATAATTTATTACATTTAAAAGTCCATCATAAATAAATAAATTATACATGCTATGTGAATGTTTACTATCACAAATTGATTTTACTTCATTTATCTACATGAATACACTCTTTATTTATTAGTTCTAGGAATGGAGCACTCACATGGGCAAACAAAATGCTTGGTTTGAGAAAAATAGTTAAGAGATTGGATATATTTTTTTACATTTTCCAAATGGTTGGAGTATAATGATAATATAATTTTTAAAATAGGTTTATATCACTTTCCTTTGACTTGGTCATTGAAGATCATCTAAACCCCGAATGCACCTTCATCTTTAAAAACATGTATTTTAAGGTCAATCATTCATATCTATCTTATCAAACATTATTGGAGTGAGCTTCTAAAAGTAAGAAGTACAAAGATGCGTGCTCTAGTAAAAATTTTCTAGTCCTAAATATCCACAAAATTTGGAACAATAATACAATTTTTTAATAATATTTAATTGTAAAAGAAAGGATTAAAATGGAACTAAACACTCTAAATAAATTAATCTGGGTTAAAGGGATAAACTAGGATCAATTCATGAAGGAAAGATTTATTATCTCAAAATTAATAGATACATGCAAGAAAAGAAATATTAAATCTAGAGATAAAATTCTTGAAAAATTTAGCTAGCTAAACGTGAAAAGAACATAAAATTTTTTCACAAGTTAACCAAGAAAATAAGAAGATAAAATAATTCTATCAAATACCATAGAGGAGAACCTCTCACTAATTATAGAAGAGAATCTCTCACTAATTCTAAACTCATTAAGATTGAATCAATATTCTTTTAAGAGGATTGAAACATGTAGAAACAAATAGACTTCTTATAGTTCATTCCCTTATTAAGTGAAGATAGTCGAATCTTAATGGAGATTTAAAAATTCATTCCAGGCGAACGATTATCTTTGAGGCATTATGTCAAACAGTTCATGTACCCTGTCTAAGTTTACACATTTTCCATACATGTCTACCTGGGAAGTTGCACTACAACATCTCTGTGATGGATGTTCGTACCCTGCTCCAAAGCTCTCATTTTTGCATAGACTAGAAGAATGCTGGAAAAGGTTGTAGAGGGTAAAGGCTGCTAGCCATTATAGGGTCCGACTTTATACCCACTGATCATATTTTGTTGGACTTTTATAAATCCATTTCAACAAACATTGTTTGTGCATATCCTGCAATCATAGCATTTCATTAGACCACATTTCTTTGAGGTATCTGACCAAACAAATCATACCCTTTGTCTGTACTTCCACATTTTCCAAACATGTCAAACAAAGCATTTCCAACTATAAGCATCTGATATTAATTGCCCTTACCTTTTTCTTTGATGGAAGCCCATACTCTTTTCCAAAGCTCCCATTTTGACACAAGCAGAGAGTATGTTGGCAAATAAAACTGATTGAACTGGAAATCTGTTTGTTGCATCAACTGCATCGTGAGGATTCTTATGTCTTTCATCCACTGCATAAAGAGAGAAAGGACATGATAATATCTAAATGGGAGGTATTCTATGACAGTTGCGAGGTAGACAAGAGTTTCCTATGCCATTTGCATTTTTCTATGCAATCAAATGCGAGAACACTGTTTGAATTCAAATTATAATGGTGATTGTGTTTTGATAGAAATAGATGGAAAAGGACGTAAAGGGAAGGAATGGGCCCACAACACACGTAAGCAGTCAAATCTTAGTGTGTGTTGTTTAAGCCAGCTAGTCTTAA
Organism: Cryptomeria japonica; assembly: GCF_030272615.1. Lineage (NCBI taxonomy): Eukaryota > Viridiplantae > Streptophyta > Pinopsida > Cupressales > Cupressaceae > Cryptomeria > Cryptomeria japonica. Next base: position 59,944,886 of record NC_081413.1, on the reverse strand, counting down.
GGTCCATTATGGTGAATGTAAGAGTGGAGAAATTGCTTGCTAAGCACCAGCAGTAGCAAATCTACCTTAAGGAGGGGCACATTTTATGATTGACAGTGTTTAGACATTTCAAATGAAAGGTGAATCCATCATCATTTGGATGGTATAGTGTTTGGAAAAAGGGTATATGAGAAACCCTACTATTAAGGGTTTGTGAGAGGCTAAATAAGGGATTTTGCATCTAAGAAGGTTAAAACTTGTAAATAATTGCATTTCCTTACTTTTGAATAATATACTTTCCAAAAAAACCTTTTCCTAGTAGATTATGTGTACCATCCTAATCCAAAAAGCATTCATTTTGTCTACATCCGATAGTCATTGCTAAAATCACTTTAAAGTGTATTCATTTAGGGACCTTTCATAAAATATTCTCAACTTACACATCATAAAAGGATCTTAAAATATTCATTGTTTATAATGATAAGAATTCGGTTGTTCCATACACATTCCTTTACTATTTTAAAAATATCATCGACCAAAATATTGTGCCGTAGTAGTATGGAGTGCATTTCATCTATTTTATACTTAAATATTTCGTCATACCACTTTCTTTTCAAAGGTGACTGATCGATTGCGGTGTTTGGGTAATGCATTCCAAATAGATATAGTTGCGTACCATTTATTTGTCTTGATTAAAGAATTTTATCCTGATGGCATTAAATTAAAGTTCTTTCTCTATTTTCTGGCTATCTTTGGAGCAAAGGTTGCTTTGCATCAACCTGGGATACATTTAACTTGTGTTGTCTCTGTGGAAATATGTATCCTAGGACGATGCAGTGCAAGCTTTGCTCCACTAATACCAAATAGAAGAGAAAGTACTTTAATTTAAAGCCATCCAGATAAAATGCTTTCAAGGCATATATTAGGTACAAAAGGAAGCCTACCTTGTCATTTGAAGGGGTTTACCTACAATTCAAGTGATCTCTTAATTATAAAATCAATTCAATTCCAAGTGAATAGGCAATGAAGCCTTCATCAAGAATTGAAGGAGAAATCACCATTGAACTTACCCCTGGCTCATATAACCCTATGTTGGCTAGGCCCCACAATAATTAGAAGATCCTAATTACTACTATCTTAAACCTTGCATTGATCATCACAATTTCACAGTGAATTGAGTTAATTAGTCCATTAGCGAGATTGGGAAAGAGTTTGGTATTGAGTTAGGTGTTGGTGGAAGGTTTAAGGAGGTACACTATCATCATAACTAATGTTAGAGAGTGTTGTGTGAAGAAGAATGTCCACGAAAGGAGTCACTATCCTAAGTGCTTGAGACCATCACAAAAAGTGAGTGTTGCAACAATGAATCTTCATTTGACCTTTGTGTGTTTGGGAGGGTAAAGACACATGGTGGTATATGTTGAGTGGTTGGGAGGGTAAAGACCCACATATCAACTATCTACTTTGACATCCTATGATGGTGTCCACGTACTCTAAAACCTTGTGGGCACTCTCTGGCTGATACTAACATATACATAACATGTGCCTCTCATATAGCCCTATGTTGGCTAGGCCCCACCATAATTAGAAGATCCTAATTACTAAAAACATTAGATTCTCCCCTAAAAGGTTGTTGAGTCATAGAAGGCCTAGCTTGATAGCCCTATAGTCTCTCATACCTAAAATGAGAGACTTTGCCATAGCAACCCTAAAGTCATTTGGATTAGCCATGTGTAGGAAAACTGAAATTTTGGGCTTTCCACCCCTAATGAAATAATTGACAAGTAACTTGTATTGAATGTAATCTACAAACTACAAGAACTCCAAAAACTAACTATCATGTTGAGCCACTATGAAACCTTATTATGTAAATTGTGAAACTCATCTATGCATCTCTGTCAAAAATATTTTGAAATAGAACACACTTTAAAGCACTCCAAAATGGTATCTGGAGAGGATTTCCAATGTGAGTTAGTGCATTTTATCCTCCCAGTATGACAAGGTGGAATCAAGTCCTCTCAAAAATTGCATTAAAAATTATGCCTTTAAGTTGCTCACATATAGATGCAACCCAAAGAATAAGTCCAAGATAAGTAACCAAGACTTATCCTCAACCCCATTTGTGGATCTTAAAAATGTAGATGATTGGAGATGAAGCAACTCTCGAATATGATCCTTTGTCTCATGGTATGTGCTTGCTATAGTCTATACCTCTTGTATTTATGCATGATGAGGCTAGGTAATGTGTATTAATTAATATTCTATATCCTCTATGTGTATTTCCCAAATTCAAGGCGAACTCCTAATAAGCTCCCAAGATGCAAGTATATGCTCCTCTACTACAAGTGGATCCTCATGGATTGTAAGATTTGAGGTCCATACTCAGGCTACTCATCTTGGTGAAAAATATCAAAGTGATATGACCCTTCCTTCCATTTCCTACACCTATTTTCTAACCCACACCTCATAACCTTTACCTCACTTCCTATCATTATTACCTTCCATCTACCTTTCTTATCCCCTATCTTAACCTCCTCCACTTTCCTACAGCCTATCCTAAACCTTAACCTCATACACACTTACTTTTACTTCACCTACTTAACCCCATTCCATCCTTCATGTCCTTTTATCTCCCCCCATTCACTTTCCTACCTTCCAAACCCCTAACATATCCTAACTTACTCTTTCACCATTACATCCTTCATCACTTACCTCCCTATCTTATCCTAACCCACACCTCATAACCTTATACCTCTCAGCTTCCATTTTATACCACCTTCGTAATGGTACACTTATGCTCCCTTCCAAAACACCGACAAAAAATAGCACTCGATCACTACAAAATGCTCTCAGGGTTCTGCAACAGGGATTTTCTGTCACAACCATACATACCAACATCCATAATTAGGATATATTTTACATAATGGCACTCGATCATGCAGGTTTAGGTCACCCCCCTCCTTAATTAGGATATATTTTAAATATAGAAAGTAGTGTTAATATGTTTCAGGCTAACTATATTGTTCATTATTTAAAATGTAGTGTTTAATTAATACATGATTGTAGGATTGTTCAATGGTTTAGGTCTTGTAAGAAATTCTTCTTTTAAATCAATCATATCATATTACAGAATCCTCTCGCCATCTCTGCTATTGGCAATTAATCTAATAAATCTATAAAAAACTTTAAATCTAAATATTTGAACATGTATAACAATGAATTTGCTGATTATACCCTACCTTTTTCCTGCAGTGATTAAACCCATAGGGAACCTATGTCTGCCTCCCTCCTTCGTGTTCATCGGGGGATGGCCCAACAATAACTTCTTGAATTACTAGACCGCCACCTGTGACTTTTTGAGCATGTAATCAATCTAGATTCTTTCATTGGAATCGGCATGGGAGGAACCACTTGATGGGGAGGCTTCAAGAGGACTGAAACACACAATGAGATGCGAGGGAAAATGAACAAGGGAACCTACTAGGATGACATGGTGTTGTTGAACAGAAAATTCAGACTGACACATCAACTCTACAATCTATCAAACTTCAATGTCCAATCCTGAACTCATTCCCACACAACTCTCGTTCATACGCACTCTCACGACAAGCACATAGAGATGCTGCCCTACCATGTGCGTGCTTCTTCTACCTGTTGCCCGTTCCTGCAAATGACCATGAGAATGATAATGTACATTCTTCTTACCTGCACTCCACCATGTTTAGGCCACTTCACATAGTAGACATGCAAGCAGGAGGCATATTTACTCAACTATTCAATTCCTCCAACCCATGTCCCCAATCGATTTGGAGGGAATAAGAAGCAAAAAATAAATAGTTACTTAATTGTTCAGCAAACACCAGACTAGGAAACAGTTTTCTAATGTTGGTTTAAACATTATATACTTATAAACAAGGATTTAGTCTCTCGGCCAAGTATGGAGATGAATCTACTACTTGTTAGGTGGTTCCAAATGGGGTATGCTAGTGCCGAATCAATGGCTTAATCAGTGACATCCACTCCCCTCCGTGCCCACCAATTAGAGATGGGGGGGAAAGCAAGGGAGTGGGGAAGGGTTGCCAACAATGAGTAGCAAACATAAGGGAGGGGATGGGGCTACGATCGATCCCATCCCGAAATGCTATGATTTGGACCAGGCAGGCAGGAAAGCAATGGATTGGATGAGCCGGGGTGGGAATAAGAAGTGTCTGATCCCACTACGGGTTGGAACTATGGAAATCCTTTCTGTTTAAATCCTAAACCCATACACCCCTAACAAAATGCCAAATGACTTACAAATGGGCCCAAAACATACCCTTATTACATTAAATAATGCCCAGACTTGAAAATGGCCCTAAACAGACGGCAAACACAAAAACATAACAAAATTCCTACCATGAAGCTGGAAAGTTTCCTGTCGCCTGGTATCCTGGTATAGCTACTCCTGTAGCACCCATTCCACGGCTAGTTCCCTGCAAAGGTGAGATTTCGTAATGGTAGAGGCGAGATGAAGAGGCAGGATTTTGTAATGGCAAAGGTTGATGGGACGAAGAGGTGGGATTTATGAAATGACTTGGTCTTTTCTTTTTTTTTCAAGTAATGCACGTGGTCATCAGAATTTTGACGAACGCGGGCACTTTTTCTGAAAAAACCCAAATGTCATTGCCAATTCCTTCTTTGTTGAAACCAAATGTTGAATTATCATTAGAATTCTGATGAAATCGGGCATTTTTTCAAAAAAAAATCAAATTTGATCACAATATACCTTCTTCGTTGGAAACCTCCGTCGAAATTTTAGGCCAAATGTATTAATGAGAGGTGGTTTAAGATGCTATATTTGTAGGGATTTCTACTAGTAAAAGGTTGACGAATGCCTTCCAAAACCCTTTGGGCTTTTTTGTGCTTGGCTATTCTTTGGTTATATTGTTTAGCATTTTTCTAGAATGGCTAGGTGATTCTAATGTCACAATGTTTTTGGGTGCCTTTAGAACCTTATAGACTCCTTCCTTGTTTGAGAAAGTCTTAGTTCAAGGTGGTCCTATAGGTCAAAGTTTGTGGGAAGCCTTTCAAAATCCGCTACCAATTTATTGTTTCCTTGGATGCTTTGTTTCCAGTGCAAGGGTTTTTGTCTCTAGGATGATTATGGATTCCTTCCTAAACCCCTTTGGTTTGAAAATGTGAAGTCTTTTGTGGGGCTTTCCATTGATCTAGTGCCCCAATCAATAACCTCTTTTTAAAAATAGTCTGTCCTTTTTTGGTTTTAACATGTAGGTTTCATTACTTGTGATTTCCTCCCTTTTGTGCCCCTATAGGGTGATATTGTAATACTTTGAGCCTCTCGTGGTTTTATCTAATGAAAAATAGCTTTTAATTTTAACTAGCACCTCTTCCAAAGGAGTGTAAAAGATTTTTTCCTAGATTTTTCAATGTTATATATAAAAGTGTGTTGTCTACTCTCAATAAAATTTATATTATCTCTTATTGTAAATAGAATAAGCCTTAGAATTATTTATTTTAGTTGACATAAGTATGGTTATATTTATCCTATTTGTGATACTTTATTCTATGTGTAATTAATCTGAATATTTTTTTTTTTAGACTAGTACTAATAAATTGTTTCCTTCAAGATTTATTTATTTTCATTTTTATTGTTGTATATTCTTATTACATTTTTAAAAGATCCATTTTTTCAATAAAAAGATAATTATGCATTTTATAATGTTATAGAGTATTGTAATGCCCGCCAAAATACCCTAAAGAAACTAAACAATAATATACAAATGGACATAAAAAAAATTTAATTAATATCTAACAAATAATACAACATATAACATCTCCATCTATTTACATTCATTAACCAATTTACAAATATGAACATACATCATTGCTCATTTCATCAAATAATGCAAGTGGAAATAACACAACATCAATAATCTTTCTCTAGGGTACTTTAACATCATTACTTAATTCATTTCCACAATACATACTACACACATGATAGGTATATTTCACCTTTATCAATGCATCATATTCTAATTCTTTAACCATGAGATATGCAACCTACAACATTAGTTATTCCTCATGATATGCATAATTTCCTTTCTACCAATGCATCTATGTGAATCGGTCTTATTTACTAGAGCCAATTAACATCTTCTAACATATTCACTTATTAATCTATGAATATTTGTCTTCAATATTATTTAACATTCTAACTAGCCTCTAAACATCCCATGAAATAATACAACTAATCCATAATATAATTCCATTCTATTCCAACTATAATTGACTTATTTCGATGATTCATAAGATCACATCTCTACAATAGTACAAATACAATATGCCTAAATTCCAATTTCCAACTACAATTCATCTTACAAATATGAGTACATTAAATACATCATGAGCATAGCTCTTTCTACTATAAGAATCCATCTACTATATACAAGAATGTTATATTACATGCATTCTATCTTATCCATTACATAAATCTGCTACAAGGTACATCCATAGTACATCATGAAGAATAATCCACATCCATGCAAGAAGAATACAAGAGAACATCCCAATGGCTAAAAAGAACCAACCTTCCGACCATGTGGAACCAATGGAACCACCCCCCATACTAGGAGATGACACAAGGTCCCAACACATACTCTAAACCTAAGTTGGCACCTATAACCAAGGAGACTAACCACACAAGGACTCTCAAGAAAGAACTCCCACATACAACAATAATGAACTCCTAGAGGCGTAAAACTCATCAAGACATCAATGCATCCAATAAGCATAATCATAAATCATAAGGGAAACACATGTAGGAATAGAGTGTCATCACATGCCATCATCATAACACAATAACATAATAACACAAGACACTAGCCTCATGGACATGTGGAGCCATCTCAACCTATGAGAGACTAAAGGAGATTAGCTTACCGTATTCATGGCCTTCTCATGCTTATCCTAAAACATCCTCCCTAGGACTAAGTCATGAGGCACAAATCAATTTATCATCTTTTTAATTAATCTAACTACCCAACCCATCAATTATTAAGTTATCACTTATTTACAAATCATGAAAAACTAGAATACGCCCTGGTTGTCTAGACTTCATGCATCCTTTCAAGGAGCCTCATGCAAGCCTATCTCTCAAGACCCCAGTCATCACAAGGAAGCCCACTCCTCCTAACATGGACCAACAATAAATCACAAGAGGCTCTACCAACATAATTACATGAAAATAATACTCAATGCCGCCAACAACTTCCACACATACTCTTATAACATAAGCAAGGCTACAACAACATCAATATAGAAAAATGAGCCTCTTGGGTAGCAATAAACAAAGAGCATATCGATCCATCAATGCTACCAGGAAATAAAATATAACATCACAGCAAGGCCTACTCACTTGCTGGTCCAAAACAACATAGTAATAATCTCAATCATCCATGGCCTATCCACATGGAAGAGAGTCTAAAATATTCACAATGCATAGAGAAACAAATATACTCAAAACCATGAAAATGCATCAAAACTGATCAAACCTAAAACTGGGAAATATTAACAGACCTCAAATAAAGCCTCTGGTACAAAAATCAATTCGTAAAAATACCTCAAAAATGACCAAAACTGAGAAAATACAAAACATAGACAGGGTAATGCTTTTGCCCCATAGGACAACACTTCTGCCAAAAAGAACAACACTTTTGTCAAGAAGATCGACACTTCTGTCAAGAAGAACAAATCTTATGTTTTTAGAATCGTGCATATGTATCCTGAGACAGTGCCTATGTTGCGCAGAGCAACGCAAATGCAACACAGAACAATGCTTTTGCACATTAACACAACACTTTTGCAGAAACAACGCTTTTGCACAATACTTATGGAAAACTTAGAAATTTTTTGGGTAAAATAATAAAATCCATACTTTACAAAAGGGCTCGAAAAACATATGAAAAGAGATGCCCAAAAACAAGGAATACATAGGTATAAACACACCAAAATATCTCAGACTATAAACTAAGATTTAATTAAATATCTTCATGGCATAAAACAAATAGAACCACTGCAAAACTCACAAAGAATCCAACGAAGACAATCTCAAACAATTACAACTGAAGGAATCACAAGGGGAAAACCAGTCTACTCTCATCCAAACAAGGATTAATCAACCAAATATCTTCACAACAATTTTCATAGAGCCAAGAATGCCATACACAGGAAACCAAATATATATCTCCTAGCAACTATATAAAAAATCTCATAACATAAAGTTTCCCTCCAAAATATTAACCTTCAACAATAATAAAACTATAGAGTAAAGTAATATTTCAACCCAGGCCCAAAACAATGCAGACACAATGTATACATAGAGAATCCATTGAAAGCCAAGATACAAAGTGAAGAACTCCAACTTGCAACTTGAAGTAATGGATTGAAGCTGAAGAAGAGCTCCCACAAGCCAAACCAAATCCAATCCAAGCTCCAGCCAAAACCAAGAAGAAAACTTGCTGGAGAAATTTCCAGAGAAGAGCCAACCAACTCAGAAAACCTCACGGGAATGAAAATAAAAAGCAACAATAATCTAAAACCCTGGCCTCAATCTCAACCAATCAAAATATTCCTTTTTGGAGTATAGTTTACCAACCCACCATATAATATAATTTATTCACCCATTTTGAATTTAACCAATGAGAGTGAAGGGTAGGTAAGGTAAATATAAAATATTTTTATCCAGCTAAGTGGGATTGTTTTATTTATTTAATTAATTTAATGTTTTCATACACCCCACTTAGGAATAAAAGTCAAACTATTAAATAAATATAAGTTATAAATAAATAATCCAAATGAGGATTAAAATCAAATAACCCAAAAGCTAATAAAGTAAATTAAAGAGCCAAATAAATATAAGATATCAAATAAATATCAAACCATAGAAGGTCAATAAATAATTAAATAATCAAATACCATTGAAGATTAAATCATAAATATTAAATAAATATTAAACACCAATAAGGTTTATCAAATATTAAATAATCATAAAATCAATAAATGTTAATTATCAAATAAATATAAATATCAAAAAATTAAATATTCAAAACATATAAATTAAATACATTAAAATAAACATTACCAAATATAAAACTACACCTCAAGAGCCACATAATTACTCTAACATAAACAATTAAATCAACCGACATAAACCAAACTCACAATACCAAAAGACCAAGCTTACTAACTGACATGGGAAATTATGCCAAGACATTGACTACTCACGGTGAACAACTTAGACCTAGAGTATGTGAGGGGAACTCATGCCATCTTTGAACCACGTAAGCCATTGGAACTAAAGACACGCTTAGACCTGTGAAGCTAGGTGGAGTTGGTGTCTGGTACCTACAAAATCCTAGAATGACAAAATGACAATACCACATATACATATACATATACATATATAGAACAAGCAAGTGATAGAGAATTGCGATGACACATCCTGCTCACAATGAGTGAGGTGGAATTGTCTCTATCATGAAGATAGTCAAACAATAGTCAAACACATCTCATAATCATCTCATCATATGTAATCATGAAGTAGGGTTAGCGTAATCGTAATCATCATCAAAATCATGATAAATCTAATCTATCAATAATCCATCACATAGTGAGCATATAAAATCCATCGAGTACATATATCATCAAATCACATGGTCAATCATGATAGTACTGACATCCATATAGATAATCAAAATAGCATATGTCCAATAAAGTCTAACATCAATCATAAGTCACTGACGCACATGAGGAATCATCATCCAAATCATCAAATATAGTCTAGATAAGTCTATCAAGCATAATATAAAAGTGAACTCTAGTCAATATAAGTCAAATCAAGGGTGGACACTACATCCTCCCCCCCTTTGCCTAGGCTTACTCCTAGAATCCTGAGAACAAGTAGTGGTATAGCTCTCTCATCCGCACTGCATCCTCCCAAGTAGCTCAAGAATCATCATGACAAAAACACATATTTGCATAGAATGAGGCTTTCAGTGGCACAAGTCAATGTCAATGGTGAAGTTGGACTTTGGGGTGACACATTCTGTATGCAATGGTTGGCATGTTGGCTGAATATACCCATATGCATTTGGTCTCTAACATGCAATAAATTGTACTTGCATTTCAATAAAGATGCATGCCACCCTACAATAACAATTCTTTTCCATGATGCAAATCCAATAGCTGTACATTATGAGCCTATATTTTTAATGATAAGTACATACAATTTCCTTCAAAACATGCAATCACAATTGTCAATTGAATATTGCAATTTGGATTATGCTTGGAGCACAATTGTAAATGCATTTGATACAATTGGACTCTATCGATTTTCTACATTTTCTATTCCATGTGGTGAAAGCATGTTTGTCGTTGTCATTTTCCTAGTTGCTCAACACTTTGATGTAATTTCTTTATGACTATTTGTTGCCCAGAAGTTAGGCAATGCATTGAGGGTAAAAAACAAATTTGCATTGGAATGTTTAGACATGTTTAAGAAAAACACTATAGAAAACAACAATTGTTTGTTGTAATTGCAATCACTCATTTCTAAAATTGGATTACCATATGCAGAATGCAAACTTGAAGGTTCTAAATTTTGCTTATTATGGCTTTCACACATATTTCATACAACTGTGTATGGAAGGCAATTTCAGAACCCAAAGCTCGAGTGTATTGCAATTGCATAGAACGAAGAAAAAACATTAACTTAATTTGCTTTGATCCCATCTCAGGCCATTGTCACTATGAACCACTCCAAGAAACAAAACAATTAACAAATAATATGCATACAAAGCAACCTGTTTTAGCACAGGATAATGCAAGTGCATATGAGTTTGCATCACCCCCTATGCTTCAACAAAATCCAAAATTGTTGCCAATTATGTCCACTATTGAATCAAATAGTTGTTGTGAACCAGATTTGATTTGTTCATGAAATATTGCAGCAAAGAATACAATTAGTTTCCCTATCACAAGTTCACACCCTAAAAAAAATACAACTTTTCTTAGCACAAATTTGAAAGTTTCTCACTCATTGCAATGTTTAGAAGTTGCAATATGTGATGAAGCTAAAAGACAAAGAGACATAGCAAATGAACAGATGATTGAAATAATGAACATTGCAAATGAGACAAGTACAAAGCCTCAAATAATTAAAAATTTTCCTAGCACAAATTACAAAACCTCTCGCTCGTTGCGATGCCTAAAAGCTACAATTTGTGGTAGAGATGAACAACAAAAAAACATGGCTAATGAAAAAACACCTAGACTCATGGCCATTTCAAATCAGACAACCATAGGTTCACAAACTAACACAACTGGAACTAGCACAAAACAACAAACTCTAACTATCTCAAATCCTAAATGTACTCTTGGCAAGCGTCTCCTATTTCGCAATACAAGACCTAGACAACAAGCAACAAAGCATACACATGAACCTGTAGAAAATAATTCAGTCCAAAAATCTGTAAATACATACTTGAAAACCATCAATGACACACCGACTCAATCATGTACCCTTTGTGAGATGATGCATTTTCATAAAAATATTCGTAGAGCTGACAATGCATTTGTCAACGCTTTCTCTTTGCTTCCCATTGTAATCAATGAAAAAACAATAGTGATAGGGCAGCCTATTTGCAAACAGTGTATAAAAGAAACTTCATTTGGCAAAGTTCCTTTCTTTGCTGCACCATGGAACATAAGAAGCAATGCAAGAATAAATTATGTCCATATATTGACTTCTCTAGAAGAAATACTTGTCTCTTTGCGTATTGATTTTGTACAAATAAGACAATTAGGATATAAAAGAGCACAATATGGTATAAATGGCACAATCATCAATGTTTAATGGATTTTGATAAAGTGCAACAAGCATTGGCTAGACAAATAGATGAATCTAGAACAATAGTAGTTAAATTGAAACAAAACCTACAATACGAAAATGCATATGCACAAGGCAATGTTAGGCCTGCTTGTGTAATGACTGGTTCAACAAGTTTATCAAAAATACCATTGTATACAAAAGAAAATATCATCATAAATAAAGATTGGGAAGCAATCATTGCAAGTAGAAGAGAACAGATGCACACAGATATTCAAGCAGAAACAAATATACATGATGACATGTTTGAACATGATGAAGACCCCATAACTGAATCACTTATTCATTTGTTTAAGGAGCCACATTCAATCAAAGATATCGATACAACTATTATTGAAATTACACCATCGGAAGGCTTTAAGCCTCTTGGTATTTTCTAGGGTGCCTACTCAGAAGAAATGAACTTCCCAACTCTGTTTTATGGGTTTGCTCATCCAACTGACATTATAAAAAGATATTCTTCCAAAAAATAATAAAATGGGAGCTCATGCATAAAGACTGACTTTGCAATGCACATAACAAATATTTTATTCAAATCCATTAAAATTATCCATTGGGCTTTAGATCATTAAAAAGTATTCGCACATCCCCAGACTATTTAGAAAATACAAGGAAAAATATATTTGCAATTATAAGACAATTAGGACCTCCAGCATTCTTTGTAACATTAACAAGTGTTGAGCACTTCTGGGAACCATTATGCAAAGCATTTCAAGATATATCTATTAAGAAAGAGACTAAGCACAATGAAACTATAGAAGATAGGGATTTAGATTTTGAAATAAAAAAATTCCAGTTATTTGTAGCTGCTATTTCAACAATAGGGTCAATGCATTTCGAAAAATGATGATAAATAACCATAAAATATTTGGCAAAGTATTAAACTATTTTTTTGTCACAGAGTTCCAAAACTGAGGAAATGAATATGTATATTTCATGGTATGGGTGAAAGATGCACTTGTATATAGAAATTGAAAAAACACTGAAATAGAAAACTTTGTTGACAAGTATATTTCATGTGATTCTTCATTTGTTGATGCAAACCTTATCAAAATTCAAACACATCATCATACAAAGACCTATAAAAAATACAAAACCTCCAACTGTCGATTTAGTTTTCCCTTGCCGCCAATGAGAAAAACAACAATATTAGAGCCCTTGACAATTGCTAATACTCAAATGAAAGATAGAGCAAGAATATTCTTCAAGCAATTGGAAAATAAACAATATACAAAAGAAATTACATTTGATAGTTTCTTGCAAGAAATCCAAATGGATGAAGAAGATTACATTGAAATGTTACAATCAACTTTGTCACGAAAAATTGTGATTCTAAAAAGACATCCAACCGATATTTGGATAAATGCATTTCCAAAGAAAATACCATCTGGTATGCCAATATAGATACACAATTCATATTAGACGCATATGCTGCTGCACCTTATTGTAGTTCATATATGACAAAGCAAGATAGAACCTTGTCCCTTGCATTTTGCCCACTTTGACAACAATGCACTTATGCTTATGATGAAAAGATACATTTCATATGAAAACTAGGCAATGCATTACTTAACTATCAACAAATGTCTAGTTGCCAAGTTGTTCACATTGTTTTATCATTTCCACTGCGTAAATATTCAAGAAAAACTATTTTCATCAATACTGCACCATTAGAGAATAGAGTTTTCATGTTAAAGAGCCCTCAACTGTTAGCATAACAACAAGATGATTATGAAAATATAATGTATGCGTCTGCAATAGAAAAATATGTACAACGACCAAAAGCTCTTGACAAACTATCACTAGTTGAATATACAACTTTCTACTCTAGTAATCCAACAAAGATACAAAAAAGAGCAAAGCCACAAATTATACGCTATGTAAAATACAATCCACATACTAATCATGAAAACTATTGTAGAGAAAAACTTATGTTATATGTACCTTTCAGAATTAATGAACAAACATTATTACATAGTCATAAAACATGGAGTGCTGCATTCAATGCAAACAAAGAACAAATTGCAAACATCAAAAAAATGTTTACTGCACAAATTGATTATAGAACGGGTGACATCAAAGAAGATGTTGCACAAGCTGACTATGATAGTTGTCCAACAATAGACCTTAAAAGCGAAATTGAACAAAATAAAGAGAAAAATGAAATAGAGAAATATGACATCATAGCTGACCTAAAGTACACAAGAAATACAAAATCCATAAATTCTACTATTTCTTTGCTCTACTATGTGTTTTGTCACATGCCTTTTGCATTTCGATCTTTTGAACTTACTTTAAATTATTGGCACAATGCTTCTTTATAACCAACTGAGTTTAATCCCATTATGTACATTTTATATGTTGTGTTTATTTCTTCAGCACTTCACTACTATTGAAATCCTTTTTGCTCTGTTGTAATTTTAGATATTCATAATATTTCTCCAAATTATTGTGACAAAAGGAAATATAGAAAGTTAAACCATCTACTTGTGCCCCTACATCTCTACAACAAATGGTTCTAACAAGTTGTACTAGCAAAGAACTATAATTTTCAAGTCTTTAACAAATGCCAGGGATTCATGCTGCCTCACAGCTGTTGTTAGAAGATGGTCTAGTTGTTTTTCATATAAATATATTATAATTATATATTTTTACATTGTAAATTTTATTTTTGAAATTTTAAATAACTTTAAAGTTAAAATTACATATTTAAAAAAAAATAATATTATTTTAAAATTTTGTGTGAACCTATTATTATTATTGTCTTATTGAAATGATGAGCCATTCTTCAAATTAAAGTGGAGACTTATTAGAAGATGGTCTAGTTGTTTCTCATATAAAAAATTATTATTATATCTTTTTATACTGTAAATTTTACCTTTTAATTTTAATTAAAGTCTAAAGTTAAAATTACATATTTAAAAAATATATATATATTATGAAAAATTAATTATTATTGGCGAATTTTCAATGTGATTTTGACTTGTGGGCATTTCTGATATTCATTCCTATTTTTAATGGTGATTGTCTTATAGGTCTCTTTGAATATAAATGCTTAATTGAACTTTTGTATGATTCATATTAGGAATCAATTCGATAGTGTCAAAATTTTCTTGAGTCTTAGTCCCCTTATACATCAGGCATCACTCTATCTATAGCATACAATCAATCTCAAAACCCATCAAATGCGTCTTTCCTTGCTGAATTTTCTTAAGTGGTGTTCCTCTTCATCCACCTTGTTCTTTTCATATATTCAAAGGTGCAAATATACATGAATATTCAAAGTTGGAGATTGTTTAAACTATTTTTTGTTGTTTTTGTAGAGTCGTGGACTTTTTGTGGACTAACAACCATTTTTTTTATCATCCATATCCCATCTTGAATTTAGGTATCACATAACAACTATAAAGTTCATTAGGTCATTCTCCCTTCGTATTTCCTTCATTGATTCTCTTATTAAATTTTATCCATCATTTGACCTTCCATCCCCCATTCTTTTGCCTTAACCACCCTTTTTTTTTCTCTCCTTTGTAGAATTCTAGAATCTAGTTGCAACTCCAAACTTGATCCTATTCTACCTCCACTTTCCATTGCTAGTTCTGCATTATTTTCTCATGCCCTCGGCTTGTTCATTCTCATCTAGTTGTAAAGTTTTAATAGACTTACAGAATTTCATCCAATGTCTCAGCTTTTTTCTAATCTGATTTTGACTTGTGGGAATTTCTGATATTCACTCCCATTTTTATCAGTGATTGTCTTATAGGTCTCTTTGAATATGAATAATTTATTGCATTTTGCAATATTTATATTAGGACTTGATTTGACAGTATCAAAATTTGCTTGAGTCTCAGTGCCCTTATACATCAGGCATCATTTTATCTATAGCGTACTATCAACCTCATAAACCTTCAACTAGATGTTTCCTAGTTGAATTTTCTTAAGTGGTGGTCATCTTTATCCACCTTGTTCTTTTCATATATTCAAAGTTGCAAAAATCCATGAATATTGAAAGTTTGAGATTGTTTAAGTTATTTTTTGTTTTTTTTGTAGAGTTGTGGACTTTTTGTGGACTAACAACTATTTTTTTAATCATACATATACCATCCTGAATTTAGGTATCACTTTATAACACCTACAAAGTTCATTAGGACATTCTTCATTCATATTTCCTCCATTGCTTATTTTATAAAATTTTATCCATCATTTGAACTTCCATTCCACATTATTTTGCCTTAACCACCCTTTTTTTTGTCTCCTTTGTAAAATTTTGGAATCTAGTTGCAACTCCAAACTTCATCCCATTCTACCTCCACTTTCCATTGCTAGTTCTACATTATTTTCTCATGCCCTCGGTTTTTTAATTCTCATCTAGTTGTAACATTTTAATTGACTTACTTATATAGTTTTAATAGACTTGTAGAATTTCATCCAATGTCTCAGCTTTTTTCCAATGTGATTTTGATTTGTGGGAATTTGTGATATTTACTCCTATTTTTATTGGTGATTGTCTTATAGGTCTCTTTCAATATGAATTCTTTATTGTATTTTGCATGATTTATATAAGGACTCGATTCTATAGTGTCAACTATTGCTTGAGTCTTAGTGCCCTTATACATCAGACATCATTTTATCTATAGCATACAATCAATCTCATTAAACTTCAAATGGTTCTTTCCTTGTTGAATTTTCTTAAGTGGTGTTCCTATTCATCCACTTTGTTCTTTTCATAAATTCAAAGATGCAAAAATTCATGAATATTCAATGTTTGAGATTGTTTTAGTTATTCTTTGTTGTTTTTGTAGAGTTGTGGACTTTTTATGGACTAACAATCATTTTTTTAATCATCCATATCCCATCTTGAATTTGGGTATTACATTATAACACCGATAAAGTTCGTTAGGTCATTCTCCCTTCATATTTCCTCCATTGATTCGTTTATAAAATTTTATCCATCATTTGACCTTCCATTACACATTGTTTTTCCTCAACAACCCTTTTTCCCCTCCTTTGTAGAATTTTGGAATCTTTGGGCAACTCCAAATTTCATCCTATTCTACCTTGACTTTCCATTTCTAGTTCTACATTATTTTCTCATGCCCTTGGCTTGTTCATTCATATCTAGTTAGAAAGTTTTAATAGACTTATAGAATTTCATGCAATGTCTCGGCTTTTTTCCAATGTGATTTTGACTTGTGCGCATTTGTGATATTCACTCCTATTTTTATTGGTGATTGTCTTATAGGTCTCTTTGAATATGAATTATTTATTGTATTTTGCATGATTTATATAAGGACTCAATTCGATAGTGTCAAAATTTGCTTGAGTCTTAGTCCCCTTATACATCAGGCATCATTTTATCTATAGCATACAATCAATCTTATAAACCTTGAAATGGGTCTTTCATAGTTGAATTTTCTTAAGTGGTGTTCCTCTTCATCCACCTTGTTCTTTTCATATATTCAAAGTTGCAAAAGTCCATGAATATTCAAAGTTTGAGATTGTTTAAGTTAGATTTTATTGTTTTTGTAGAGTTGTTGACTTTTTGTGGACTACCAACCATTTTTTTTATGATCCATATCCCATCTTTCATTTAGGTATCACATAACACCTATAAATTTCATTAGGTCATTCTCCCTTCGTATTTCCTCCATTGCTTCTTTTATAAAATTTTATCCATCATTTGACCTTTCATTCCCCATTCTTTTTCCTTAACCACCCTTTTTTTATTCTCCTTTGTAGAATTTTGGAATCTAGTTGTAACTTCAAACTTCATCCTATTCTACCTCCACTTTCCATTGCTAGTTCTAAATTATTTTCTCATGCCCTCAGCTTCTTCATTCTCATCTAGTTTTTGATTAAGAAAAAATAGGTTTTAAGGGACCTGAAACCTACTTACAATACAAAATATGAGCATGAAAGAAACAAGACAAAATAACTGCAAAAGACAAGCACAAAAACTAGTACCTAGGACAAAAAGACAGCAAGGAGCCAACAAGAAATTGGCATCCAAAGCCCAACATTACATATCAATTGAACACTTTTATAGACTCCTCAGCATTCTAAACCAATAGCATCATCTCCTTGGCCACTTCCCTCAGATCATTGCTCTCCTATTTTAGCTGGATGTCTTTTGTTTTGGTCTCCATCTCAGTGGTGTTCTGCCTAGTCCTTCGCCTAGAAATTTGATGCGTAGAGCTGTAGGTCGGTACATCTTCAATGATTACCAAGTTCTTACCTTGATTTTTCCTCTCTAAGGGATCCACCAAGGCATTCATATTATGTGACAAAACTTTTAGGACCTCAAGACTATGGTTCATGAAAATTTCCAGAGCCTTCTTAGTACAAGCAACCTAGGTATTGATATTGTCTTTATCCTCCTCGGCCTATTCTTTCACAATTCTGATAACATCCTCCAGATGTTTCAAATCCCCTTTAATCTCGTCTTTCTCCAGCCAATCCTCCATCTCAATTTCCTCCTCGGCTTCATTGGTTTCTATCTCCTCATTCTTTTTCCCCAAATTTGTTTCCTTAATCAAATTGTTTATCTTATTTTCCAAGTCCTTCTGTTTGCTCTGAATGCTAGTAATGTTGTCAATAACCCATTTTTGGAAGTTGAAGGATTCCAGAGTACAGTTACGGGCAGTATTCAAAATAGTATTCGTTGAATCCCTATCCTGCTCAGTGCCCACATAATTAGGATTTTCTTCCTCCTTAGAATTCAGGGCGAGATTCCTGCTATCCGAGCCCATAGGATTAGAGTAAGGGTTTTCGGAGTTAACCCCTTCTTCCTCTTCACCAATGTTCTCATCCTTCTCACTCTCCATTTTTGTCTCAATATCCTTCCCCTTTTCCTCCTCCAAATCATAGTGCACCTCCATTTCCACATTATTTGTATCAGCTCTCCATTTTTTATGGGTAGGGACATTAGGTTGATCCTCATCCGATTCAGAATCTTTCAAACTCTAAGAAATATGTGCGTTAGTGACCAGGTGATCATCTTTGCTAGCCCTAGATTTTTCCTTCAGGTATTCATAAATGAGCAATATGAGCCCCTGATGGGCTATAGGGTAAGAATTAGGCTTTTTAGCGTGATCAACCAAACTCTCATTCAGAGAAGATGCTAAGTAATAAGGCAGGGAGATTTTAACCCCATGATGGAAGTGATTAAGAATTTCAATGTCTTCATTCTCATTTAGTTATAATGTTTTAATTGACTTACTTATATAAATTTATCCAATGTCTTGTCTTTTTTCCAATGTGATTTTGACTTGTGGGAATTTGTGATATTAACTCCTATTTTTATTGGTGTTTCTCTTATAGGTCTCTTTGAATATAAATTTTTTATTGTATTTTGTATGATTTATTATAGGAATCAATTCGATAGTGTCAAAATTTGTTAAGTCTTATTCCCCTTATACATCAAGCATCATTTTATCTATAGCATACAATCAATCTCATAAACCTTCGAATGTGTCTTTTCTAGTTGACTTTCCTTAAGTGTTGTTCCTCTTCATCCACCTTGTTCTTTTCATATATTTAAACCTACAAAAATCCATGAATATTCAAAGTTTGAGATTGTTTAAGTTATTTTTTGTTGTTTTTGTAGAGTTGTGGACTTTTTTTGGACTAACAACCATTTTTTTAATTATCCATATCCCATCTTTAATTTAGGTATCACATAACATGTATAAAGTTCATTAGGTCATTCTCCTTTCATATTTACTACATTAATTCTTTTATAAATTTTTACCCATCATTTGACCTTCCATTCCCCAGTCTTTTGCCTTAACCACCATTTTTTCCCTCTCCTTTGTAGAATTTTGGAATCTACTTGCAACTCCAAACTTATTACTATTCTACCTCCACTTTCCATTTCTAGTTCTAAATTATTTTCTCATGCCTTTGACTTGTTGTAAAGTATTAATAGACTTATAGAATTTTATCCAATGTCTTGGCTTTTTTCCAATGTGATTTTGACTTGTGGGCATTGGTGATATTCACTCCTATTTTTATTGGTGATTGTTTATTAGGTCTCTTTAAATATGAATGCTTTATTGTAGATTTAATTATTTATATTAGGACTCAATTTGATAGTGTCAAAATTTTCTTTAGTCTTAGTCCCCTTATACATTAGGCATCATTTTATCTACATCATACAATGTATATCATAAACCTTGAAATGGGTCTTTCCTAGTTGAATTTTTTTAAGTGGTGTTCTTCTTCATCCACCTTATTCTTTTCAAATATTCAAAGTTGCAAAAATCCATGAATATTCAAAGTTTGAGATTGTTTAAGTTATTTTTGGTTGTTTTTGTAGAGTTGTGGACTTTTTGTGGACTGACAACCATTTTTTTTATCATCCATATCCCATGTTGAATTTAGGTATTTCATAACACCTATAAATTTCATTAGGTCATTCTCCCTTTGTATTTCCTCCATTTCTTCTTTTATAAAATTTTATCCATCATTTGACCTTCCATTCCCTATTATTTTGCCTTAACCACCAGTTTTTTCCTCTCCTTTGAACAATTTTAGAATCTAGTTGCAATTCAAAACTTCATCCTATTCTACCTCCACTTTCCGTTGCTAGTTCTACATTATTTTCTCATGCCCTCGACTTGTTCATTGTCATCTAGTTGTAAAGTTTTAATAGACATAGAATTTCATCCAATGTCTCTTTTTTCCAATGTGGTTTTCACTTGTGGGCATTTGTGATATTCACTCCTATTTTTATTGGTGATGGTCTTATAGGTCTCTTTGAATATGAATTATTTCTTTAATTTTTCATGATTTAAATGAGGAATCAATTCGATAGTGTCAAAATTTTCCTGACTCTTAGTCCCCTTACACATCAGCCATTATTTTATCTATAACATACAATCGATCTCATTAACCTTGAAATGGGTCTTTCCTAGTTGAATTTTCTTAAGTGGTGTTCCTCTTCATCCATCTTGTTCTTTTCATATATTCAAAGTTTGAGATTGTTTAAGTTATTTTTTGTTGTTTTTGTAGAGTTACTGACTTTTTATGGACTGACAACCATTTTTTTATCATCCATATCCCATCTTGAATTTAGGTATCACATAACACCTATAAAGTTCATTATGTCATTCTCCCTTCGTATTTCCTCCATTTCTTTGTTTATAAAATTTTGTCCATCATTTGACCTTCCATTCCCCATTCTTTTGCCTTAACCACCATTTTTTTCCTCTCCTTTTTAGAATTTTGGAATCTAGTTGCAACTCCAAACTTCATCCTATTCTACCTCCACTTTCCATTTCTAGTTCTACATTATTTTCTCATGCCCTCATCTTGTTCATTCTAATCTAGTTGTAAAGTTTTAATAAACTTATTAAATTTCATCCAATTTCTTGGCCCTTTTGCAATGTGATTTTTACTTGTGGGCATTTATGATATTCACTCCTATTTTTATTGGTAATTGTCTTATAGGTCTTTTTTAATATGAATTCTTTATTATATTTTGCATGATTTATATTTGGACTCAATTTCATAGTGTCAAAATTTTCTGTTTTCTTAGTCCCCTTATACATCAGGCATCATTTTATCTGTAGCATACAATCAATCTCATAAACCTTCAAATGGGTCTTTCCTAGTTGAATTTTATTAATTGGTGTTCCTCTTCATCCACCTTGTTATTTACATATATTCAACATTGCAAAAATCCATGAATAATCAAAGTTTGAGATTGTTTAAGTTATTTTTTGTTGTGTTTGTAGAGTTGTGTACTTTTTGTGGACTAACACCCATTTTTCTTTATCATCCATATAGCATCTTGAATTTAGGTATCACATAACACCAATAAAGTTCATTAGGTCATTCACCCTTTGTATTTCCTTCATTGCTTCTTTTCTAAAATTTTATCCATCTGTTGTGTATACATGCAAAATTCATCTTAAAACAAGTAATCAATTAGAAACAAGGGAAATTACGAATCCCTATCTAATCAAAGAATCTAACAAATAAGATAATGAAATAACACAATCAAGCAAATAGGAATTAAAATAATCAAATGAAATCGAACCTCCCTATCCCAAGGTCACATATTGCTTCCATTGCTCTTCTCCTCTTTGTGGTATAATGGCTCTCAGATATTGCGCTGGTAACCTGCAAGTGACACAAAGATTTGAAATTCATGATTAATAAAAATGGAGATTGAGTACTAAATTTATAGAAAATTGAATGAGATTGATTGAAAGGTGGAACAGATTGATCAAGAGGTGGAACTCAGGCGAGCTCACATGAAAATTGATAGTTGAATTGTTGGTTGTAGGAGTGAAACTCAATAGATTTAATAGATTAATTGAGTCAACTAATTGAGAAAAAGCTGATTGAAGGAAGAAAAAGAATGATTGGTGGAAGTAAAGAAGATGACAAAGAAACCTTAATTTAGAAAAAGCTAACTGAAAGATGGAAATAGAAGTTGAAGAGATAAATGATTTAATTAATTAATTGATTGAATTAATTAATTTAGCACATGCTTGCATTTAGATTTAGATTTTTAATTTAATCTTTGCATGAGATTTTAGATCAAATAATTGAATTTATTAATTCAATTTAGCATTTGAATATATTTAGAACTTAACTTTGATTTTTAATTTGGTTTTTGAAATCATGCACATGTATTTGAATTTGGAAGAAATTAGAAGAATATGAAATTAAATGGAATTTGGGGATTTGGAAATGGAAGAATTAATTAGTTAATTAAATAATTTAAAGAAACTATTTAATTATTTAGAAATGGAATTTAATTCAATAATTAAGATTATCTAATTTAAAGGATTAAATTGTAATTAATTAAATAATAAATATTTAATTAATATTTAGAAGAGGGTTAATGATTGAATGATGATTAGAGAAAGAAATTGAATAATTAGTAATTTATTTAAATAATAAATATTATTTAAATTGGGGAATTAATCAGAATTAATTAAATAATAAATATTTAATTAATATTTAGGAAATGATTAAAATGATTAAATGATGATAGAATAAGAAAATAGAATAATTAGTTAGATGATGAGGAAATATGAAATTAGAAGAATTTAGAAGATTAATTAACTTAATTAAATAATAAAGATTATTTAATCAATTAGAGGAATAATTAGTACATGATCAATGAGACTTTTTTAGGTGTCTACATTTGCCCCTCTTTGAGACAAAGTCGAAATGACATTGTTTCAAAGAAAATGAAAAATTCTACCCTAGTATGCCTTGGTGATATTGTTGTATAGTGTAAATATGCCCCCTCGGAAAAGGTGGTTGGAAAATTCCAAAATTGAGACCATGTATTCGATATCAGTTTAATGAGCAAGCTTGTAAAATTTCATGCGATTTTGAGATCATTTGAGTAGGCTACAAGGTGTTTGAAGCTAGCAGGGACCACGGGTGTCGAGGTGTCAAAAAACCCTAATTTTGAGCTATAAATAGAGATTTTTAGGTTTTCATTTGCTCATTTGTAGTTTGGTAATTCCTTGGTTTTCTCTGCAATTTGTATGTTTTTTTCTGAGTATTTGATCATCATGGCTGGTTATAGAGCTTGATTGCACCTGTCTGCCGAGTACGTTCATATCAAAGACCTCTTGGGACTAGCGGCATGGTATTTTTCCAATTTATCTTGATTTTATAACCGTTTTATGTTATTTTCCAAAAAAAATTCCATGATCAATTTTTGCATTGTGTCATGCAATCGCTTGGCAATGTTTATGCATTAGTGTTAACTGTATCACAAATGTTCTAAATGCTACACATGTGTCATAAGTTTTACGCATTAGTATTAAACATTCCGCATTCGCTAATTTCTTTACGCATAAGTGTTTATTGTTACGCATGTGCCCATTTCATTATGCATTAGCTTTAAACATCATGCAAGAGGCATAATTGTACCGCATTAGTCATAACTATCACACATTCGTTGTATGTGTAATTTTTGTCATGTATTTAAAAATATTTTTTTGTTTTTCGGGATCCGATATCTGATATTTTGAACATTTTCTCATTGCAGAAGAACATTGGAGTGTTATACTACCGACAAAGTAGACCTAGTGGACTTGATCTTCGAGATGACTTACTAGATGAGGAGATCGAGCATATCCGATAGCTTGGTCTATATCATGTTTTACATTTGCCAGAGGTTATGGCCAATAGGGCCATGATTACAGCTTTGATAGAGCGATGGCACTCTGAGACTTGTTCTTTCCATCTTTCAACTAGTGAGGCATCCATTACCTTAGAGGATGTATGGCATATATTGCGGATTCCCATTCATGGTGAGAGAGTTGTATATGACCATGATGATGGCATTGCTGGACTATGTGCACTTTTTGAGTGTGAGATATAGGACTTGCATATCAGTGGCCATTATGACATCCCTTGGGCATGTTTAGACTATGATGACCTGACTATTGTATTATGCGGTGTTGTCAGTGTTTTACTAATACCTAACATATGAGGTCATGGGTTTCCAATTGGATGGGGCAGAGTGCTCCATGATATGATTGTGCATCATCAATTGTATGCATGGGGTCCTTGTCTTCTAGCCATGTTATACTATCAGTTGCATGGTATTGTGTATCTTGGATACTATTCTATCAGTTGTGGTGTTACTTTGCTTCAGACATGGGCATGGGAGCATGTTTCTATTTCTAGGCTTGTCATTCATGTAGACTTGCAGCCTAGTGAGCCTTATGCATTTAGGTATATAGAAGGTATTAGACATAGCAGCTTGGGGAACACCTTGTACTGGAGACATTAGTTTGACATATTGTAGCATTTTATTTGGAGACCATACTTAGATTGCCCCAGTTGGCCTGATGATGTAGTGCACTTGTATTTCTACTGACAGCAGAGATATCTTATTGGTAGGACCTTTGAGACCCAGTGGATTATCGAGATGTATCTTCCAGGGTGGGTTATGAGACAGTTCAGTGAGGTATAGGTGACACCAGTGGTTACTTCTTATTTTGCTCGAGTATCTCATGAGGTATCTGATTAGGATGTGTGCAAACAGCCACATGTTGCTTCTGCTAAGTTTGATTCTCTGCAGCGATTACTCTAGGGTTGGGGTATAGGTGCAGCAGATCTAGGGATGATGACAGAGTATGATGCGTGGTTTGTTAGGCATGTGCCAGTGCCTTTGACTGATCCTGGTATTCCAATTACAGCACAGC
The DNA here is from genome assembly GCF_030272615.1 of Cryptomeria japonica. Classification (NCBI taxonomy): domain Eukaryota; kingdom Viridiplantae; phylum Streptophyta; class Pinopsida; order Cupressales; family Cupressaceae; genus Cryptomeria; species Cryptomeria japonica. The sequence goes on along the minus strand of NC_081413.1, from coordinate 59,919,776 downwards.
AAATTCGCTATCCTAGACAATGGTTAAGGATAGACGCAGGGGAGAGAGCCAAAGGAGGAGGAGAGGGTGGAGCTGAGGGAGGAGGTGGTGGAGATGAGGGAGGAGATGAGGGAGGAGATGAGGGATATGAGGATGTAGACATTGGTGGAGACACTGAGTCTATTAGCAGTTTGGATAGTGATGATTCTTCTAAGTCATCGAGCAGTGAGAGTGGAGGTGATGATGAGGATATGCCAGAGCTAGAGGATGTGCCTATTGCAGAGGGTGGGATAGGACAGTTTGGTGAGGAGGATGAGCTACAGACTCTTAGAGCGCTGGTCCAGAGTTTGGAGGATGAAGTTGCTAGATGAGATATCGAGCGAGAGACTTATCGTGCAGATTATGGTGCCCTTGAGGCTAAGAGAGATCGTCTCCAGAGGGAGAGAGATGAGGCAGTGCGGAGATGTCAGATTACCATGGATGCCTTTGATCATCTTTTTAGAATAGGTATAGATGCACGTGACTAGGAAGATAGGTATTTCACTACTATGCAGGAGTCTATTTATTATCGGCAGGCATATGAGAGAGCCATCTCTGAGGGTCAGAGAGAGCCTAGCGTCAGTGCATTTATGGGGAGGAGATCGAGTAGATCTACTTCATGACGGACTAGCAGTGGTAGTGTTATGGGACCACCTCGACATCCTGGGGTAGGATCTAGTGGACAGGATCCATAGGTAGTGTTGGTTGATCATTTTATCTGAGCCTTCGGGCTTATTTATTGTATTCACACGCATTATCATTTTTGAGTTATATATATATGACATGCAGGTTTTGATAGTGATCTATGTATTTTTTTCTTCTCATGTATGATGCTATGAGTTTTATGATGCATATCTATTTGATTCCATGCAATGGTAGTACATGTATGTATTAATGATGGTAATGGATTTTAAAATGAATGCAATGAACTCATAATGAATGCAAATGAATGCAATGAATCTATATGAAATGCAAATGAATCTATATGAAATGCAAATGAATCTATATGAATGCAATGAATCTATATGAATGTTTTTTTGTATGATAATGGTTGAACCAATTTTAACTCAGATACACCTTGAAGAAATATTATTTAGATGATAGAAAGAAAAATTTTGGTAGAAGGAATGTTAGAAAGAATGCGATTTAGATAGAAGATGAGAAACCAACAAACTATCAATAAGCAAATGAGATGAGAATGAGAATGAAATTGAATGAATCACGAACCTATGTCACATATTTTATTGCATCAATATATATTCATCACTGAACCTTATTACTGAAAAATGAAGCTTAGAACATCAGGGTATATGGAACCAAGATGCAAAGATACCTCATTGTAGAAACAAACACGTAGCAGACAAGGAGTGAACCCTCCATTCTGGGAATTACGCTAGGGGTCAAGGTATGTGTGGCAATGTCACCTTGATGTGAAGGCTCTTATCACAGACACCCACTAGAGCAATTTCCCTAGAATTTCATTGGTTCACACCACAAACAACAAACAAAGAAAAAGATAATGCCCATCATAACTCCTCTAGTCACTTGTGGACATCCTTGAGTAGCATAGGAATAATATCTATCACCAAGTGATAAAACATAATGACTGACGCAGACAAAATTCAGAAGCTATACTGACCTTGTGCCTTCCTTCTCAGTTGCTTGATGTGATGGTTGATAATGTCTAATCTCAGAAAGTTGTGGACCCCATTTAAGATTGACCTATCTGATTTCGAGTGTATCATATTTTATTTAAGACAAGATAATGATCACGTTGATATGGATATGATACGATTGATAAGACAGTTTGATCAGTTGATTGCAGATGTTTGACTAGATAGTCGTATCCTTTGTTAACTTTGTGCAAAGTGTTTGTTGGATATCTGCTAGGGTATTTGTTTCTTACAAGACATTTTATTGCAAGTTTTTTTTTTTTTGATTGATTGATTTTCAATTTTTAGTTCTTTTCCAAGAGCTTTTTCGATGTTTTTGGATTTTGTAGATCGATATTTGAATGTTTTTGGTTGATTTTTTCAAGATCATATTTGAATGTTTTTGGGATTTTGAGTTTTCCATTGTTTTTTAATTTTGAGTTTTTCATTGTTTTTGGATTTTTCGAAGGGTGTTATCTTTTTTTTAGGATTTTTTCAAAAATTTATATAATTTTTTGGATTTTTTCAGGACTTTATATGATTTTTTTGGATTTTTTTCAGTTATGCCCCCAGTGTGCAGACCTATATGACATGATGATCTATAGAATGTATGTGGAGACAAATGAATTTTTGACATGACCTATTTGAATGCAATATGCAGGATGAAGATGCATTTCCTATTCGAACAAGGTTGACTGTGTTTGTTTTTGCATTTGTAATACACCAATTGAAATGGAGGTGCAAAAAATTTCATAGATAAGTGGTCAATCAATCCCTAATGTGCTTGGGAACATTCATCTCAACACACTTAGTGACTAGGATTTACAAATGGAGACGCAGAAAACTTCCCCATTGGTTCTTGAAACTTTGATCTTCTTTTGCCCATGTGTGTGTAGATGAGTTAATTCCTTCTCTTTTGTTCACTAAAGATCCTTAGTATCCTAAATGACTAGCTACATGGTTTATTCTAACTTCAAAAGCATCCCGAATAGAGCCTCATTGTCAGCAAGCCTTGAGAGCTCCAACGAGGTTATAGACTATAATTTCTCAAATATTGCTCCATTGCCAGTAGGCATTCATAGCCCTGATGGAGTTACTTGTATGTTCTCATAGTCAAGATTTTTATCACATTTGTATGCGTGATATTTCAGTTATATATCATTGCTCTTTTGCCTTTAGATGGATATTTGGCATATATTTTTTTCTTTTTGTTTTCTTTATTTTATTTTCTTGCCTTGAATTGTAAGTAATGAAACCTACTTGGGTGTGACAATTACAACGGTGCTGAAGTAGAATTTTAGATTTGTCACTAGTCATATGATCAACTAGGTGTCTAGAATGAATTAGAGATCTTCTTAATGTGTGACATATAGCAATTGATAGATTGTGGGTTAACAAGTCTCAAATAGTGAAATCACTACCCAACCATACGTAAAGCGTCATCATAGGGTAATGTTGAAAATGAATGACCTTAGGACCTCAAAGACTTCATGTCCAAATATCTAAGAAAGGAAATGGCCCTTGTTTTCCTTAGATGCAAAAAGATGATAAACTTGGACACTTGCCTTGTTTTATTGATGCTTCTATATGTAAATACAGAAACTTTTGAGAATGCAATGCATAAAAAGGAAACTATATGTAATGCAGATGTTTTTAAATGACATGATATGTAATGCAGAAAATAAAACCTAAACTATATAGCCCTTAGGTATAATATCTCTTGATTTGCATGTTGTGTATAGGGTTAGAGAGTGGATCTCCCTCCATGGTAGCCAAATTATATGCTCCATTGCCTATGACCCTTGTAATTATGAAAGGACCTAGCCAGTTAGGTTTGAATTTCCCTGGCCTTTCTCATTACACTAGGTTCCTTTGATTCTCTTTAAGTACTATATCTCCCACTTGAAAAGTTCGTGGACGGACCTGTTTATTATAACTCTGTCTCAGTCTGTTTTGATATCCTTGTAAATGGTTGAACACTGTTTGTCTTTTATCATCAAGGGTTTTGAGTTCTTGTAACCTTGCTACCCTATAGTCTTCCTCTGATATGATGTTCTGTAAGGAGACTCTTAGAGAAGATATTTCTATTTCAATGGGGAGTATCTCTTTTGTACCATAGACCAAGGAATATGGTGTTGCCCCTATAGGTGTGCGTACTCCTATTCTGTAAGCCCAAAGAGCGGGATTCAACTGGAGATGCCAGTCCCATCCTATGTCAGTGACTACTTTCTTAAGAATTTTCAATATTGTTTTATTTGTAGCCTCTGCCTGTCCATTACTTTGTGGATAATATGGCGTGGCAAATCTTTGTTGTATGTGGAATTTGTCACACAACTCTTTCACTTCCTGGTTTTGAAATGGACGTCCATTATCTGTAACAAAACACATTGGAACTCCATATCTACATATGATGTAGTTGAGCATGAATTTTTCTATCTTCTTTCTAGTGGTGTATGTTAGAGGAATTTCCTCAACCCATTTGGTAAAGTATTCAGTGGCTATCAATATAAACTTGTGCCCATTGGAAGAAGTGGGGTTGATTTTACCCATGAGATCTAATCCCCATTGTGAAAATGGCCATGGTGATGTGATGGGTTGAAGATCTTGTGCTGGTGCATGAATAAGGTCTCCATGCATTTGGCATTGTGTACACTTCTGTACATACTTGTAAGTGTCCTTTTTCATGGTTGGCTAGTAATAACCTGTTCTCAACAATTTCTTTGACTATGGAGGACCACTTTGGTGATCCCCACAGATTCCATCATGCACTTCTTTTAAATCAAGGTGTGCCTCATTTTCATCCATGCATCAGAGAAGAGTTGCATCAAAACCCTTTCTATACAAAGTATCAACTATAATGGTGTATCTAGATGCCTGATGAATAAAGGTCTTCTTTTGATTTCTGGACAGATTCTGTGACATGTATTGAATACGCAAATATGTATATATTTCATTGTACCAAGTTGATTCTGGACCCACAATTGCACATACATAGTCTAATAGGGGAGTCTCATATGCAAGTAGCATCAACTATTCTATGATGAACTCAAACTCAGTTTCGTTACTAGGCATATTCAGAAGAGATCCTATTGTAGCCATTGCATCTGCTGCCTTGTTATGTATCCTTGGGATCTGTTCGAAGGTAATTTTGCTGAAATGATCCTTGTAATATTTGACCAACTTCTTATAAGGCATGAGTTTGTCATCCTTCATGTTGTAATCATCGTTGACCTGGTTTACAATCAACTACGAATCACCATAGACCTATAACTCTTGTATTCTCCATTATATAGTTGTACAAAGTCCTATGAGGAGAGCTTCATATTTAGCTATATTTTTTGTGCATTGGAAATTGATCCTAAATGACTTAGGTATAACATCCCCTTGAGAAGTAATGAAGAGAATCCTATCTCCAGATCCATGATTTTTATATGACCCATCAAAGTATAATTTCCACATAACAGAGGTAGTTAATGTAAACATGGATTCATCTACAAAGTCTATCAATAACGGGTGACTGTCCTATATAGGAGCCTCTGCTAATTGATCTGATATAATTTTTCCTTTGATGGCTTTTCTGTCTATGTATTCTATATCAAACTCGCTCAAGATCATAACCCACTTAGCCAATTGCTCGGTCAATGTTTCTCTGCTCAATAGGTACTTGAGTGGGTCAAAGCATGCAATGAGTTGTACCTTATAACTCAGCATGTAATGTCTAAGCTTTTGGGATGCAAATATTACTGCTAAGCATGCTCACTCTATGGGGGTATAATTAAGCTCATAGCCGATCAAAGTCCTACTTATACAATAAATGGCTCTCTCTTTTCCATTTTTGTCAGGTTGTGCCAATAGAGCTCCTAGAGCTAAGTTCGTTGAGGATATGTAAAACAATAGAGGTTGTCCTGGAGTAGGAGATATTAACACTGGGGTGTTCAAAAGATAATCTTTCAGAGCTTGGAAAGCTTCCTGGCATTGTTTTGTCCATTTAAAAGTAACTCCTTTCCTAAGTAAATATTGGAATGGGTGACACTTATCTGCCAATTGTGCTATGAATCTCCTTATGGATTGTAGTCTTCCTTGTAACCCTCTGATTTGTTTAAGTATTGACGAAGGTTGCATATCAATGATTGCCTTTACCTTGGAAGGGTCTATTTCAAATCCTCTATTTGATACTATAAACCCTAACAGTTTACCTGCTCTTACGCCAAACACACACTTCTTCGGGTTTAATCTCACATTATACTATTGTAACTGATCAAATATCTGTGTAAGAACTGCAAGGTGACTTTCTCTTGTTTGTGATTTAGCCAATATATCATCCATGTAATCTTCCATTATATTGTGGATCATGTTATGAAACAATGTTGTCATGGCTCTTTAGTATGTTGCTCCGACGTGTTTGAGACCAAAAGGCATCACATTCCAGCAGTATGTTCCCCATGGGCATGTAAAGACTGTTTTATGTTGATCTTCTAGTGCAATTTTAATCTGGTTGTATCTTTAAAAACCATCCATTAAGGATAACAGCTCATTTCCAGCTATTACGTCAACTATCATATTGATATTAGGTAGCGAGAAGTCATCCTTAGGACAAGCTTTATTTAGATCCCAAAAATCAGTACAGATTCTTATGCCTCCCATGGGCTTAGTCATAGGTACCAAGTTGGATATCCATTCCGCGTAGTCAATAGGTCTAATAAAACCTACATCCAGCAACTTTTTTAGTTCTATTTTAACCAGTAATGCGATACTAGGATGCATTTTTCTCAATTTTTGTTTATAAGGTTTAACTCTCGGTATCAAAGGTAAGTGATGCAACACTAATTCAGAGTCTAAGCCTGGCATGTCTAAATAGAACCAAGAAAAGTTGATAGGTCTTTTCTTGAAAAAATGAATGAATCTATCTTTTTCTTCTTTGCTTAGTGATTTTTCCATATGGATGTTATGTACAACCTCCCCTTCTATTATGTTTATTTGTTCTGTTTCCTCTGTAAGTAACATTGACCTTTCTCTTTCCATAGGAAGATTACCCAAGTCACTCTTGTCATTATGGGTAGTTTGATTCTTATCTTCTGTTACGAAAGTACTTTCTTCTCCAAAGTATGTTGTTCTATTCAGGTCTATAACAAATCCTGCTTTATGATCACTTTGTGGAAATCCCTCTCTGACTCCTAGAAATTCTAAAATTGCTTCTTCATTTTCAAACCAATCCAGCATTGGTTTTCCTTCTTTCCCCCAATCAATCAAGTGTGAATGCACTAGGGGTAAATCATTACTCCCTTTTTTAGTAGACTCTGATAACATGAAGACTTGATTGTTTGACTGACTTTGTGCATCTTCATCCCGTATAAGCCTTATTTGATTCCTTAATATTACACTTTCTAGTGGGCTAGAATCATGGAGTGATAAGAATTCGTAGTCATGAGAGTTTGTCTCACTTCCAATATATGTTTCATCATATGAGCTATCATCACTTGTTTCTTCTTGTTCCTATCTTTGATTATGTTTTAGATTGCCTAGTCTTCTTTGGCCATTAGTTACCCTTCTTAAGCCTGGTATAAGCCTTTGCAATCTTTCTTCATCTATTTCATTAGGTTAAGCCTGAGTGGATTCTCATGGTAGAAGTACTGAATATAACCATGGGTGGGATTCGGGTGGTGGTGGTAAACCTGCATCTATTGCCACATTAGCCTGTACTGTTGTGTCAACAACTACATCATTTTGTAACTCAATGGTAGGTTCTTGCAGGAGTTGTCTCATGTCTTCTCCATCTGATTCTGCACTAGGTGATGTAGGTACTCAATTACTTGTTTGAGATGAAGATGGGAGTTCTTGTGTGGACAAATTCCTTTGTGATATGTAGTCTGATGGTTTTCTTGGTCGATTTAGTATTTCAAGGGTACATTATCTTGCTTCTGTGATAGGTTGTATATGCCTATATCCTAATCCTTTATTTCCTAGATTATCATTAGGAACAATAGGTTCTAGTCTTCCTTGTTTTTGCAACCCAATGCCTATGGTACCATCATATCCATGTTTTTGGAGTATTTTGAATCCATTGCCATACTGATCTGTGTGTATTCAGGGTATTTTCATATGATCTTCTTCTCTATATATCCAATGGTTAACATCTTCATTCAAGGATTCTTCTTGTAAGTCACCCCATCTAATGAAAGAGCATGAGTCTGTATATCTGACAATTTCTTTTCCTTTGTCCTATTTTTGTACTGTATTGTGAGGTTTCCCAAAGGACTTAGGAGAAAGAGACAATTGTTTCCCACTTAAAGTATTTACAATAGAGTACCCACCACAACCCATATCTTTGATTTGTAAGGAGGATGTTGTAGGCATTTCCTTTTTTGTTTATGTGATCCTTAATGTTTCCAATTGTGTAGTGAGAGGTGCAGCCTGATTGATAGGTACCTGATTATCCACACTCTCTTTCAGGTAATTGCAATGTTGGAATGGATTTGGATCACACTTTATGGTGATTTCAATACCATTGTATGGGAATTTGACACATTGATGGAACATGGATGGTACTACTTGCATGGTGTGGATCAATGGGCTGCCTATTGGCATATGCACACTCCTATGAGACATTGTATGTGATTGAAGGTTTTCTCATTGATTGAAACCTTGCAATCCTATGGCACCGGCAAAGGCATTATACCGACATCAACAGATCACACTCTACACTGGCACTTAGGACACCGACACCAGCACCGACACAGAAGAAAGGAACTATATCGGCACAGAGGCTGACAGGATTTTTGTTATATTATATTTTGTTTATTATTGTAAAAACTTTGTAAGATGACTTGGCAAATTGTAAAATGACTCTTATATATAAAAGAGATCATTGTAGACATTTGAAATAGGAGATGCAAGAAGTAAGAAAAAATATTAGGCTGACCTATTATGCAAAATATAGGTTAAGGGGTTTATGTAAAGAACAGAGCAGGAACTTGTACTGAATCTGGCATTGAAGATGCTATTGTAAATTAGTACAAGATATTGGATTTGTATAATCCTCATTGTAAGTTAGTGAGACTTCCCATTGACCAGTGAGCTCTAGGCAATTGGCCTTCCTGCATGTACAGGCCCCTATTGTAAGTAATATTCTCTTATTGGCTAGTGAGTGAATATTGTGGGTCACAAATCCCATCGAGGTTTTTCCCACAGCGGGTTTCCTCATTAAAATCTTGTGTTATGGTGTGCTTTTCATGTGGATGTTCTTGATTTTGTTTATTACATTATTTCTTGCATACCGGTACACTGTTATATTATGTTCTGCATGTTTTAAGTCAAGAAATTCTATATACCGGTCAGATACTGATTCACCCCTCCCTCTCAACATCTGTGGGATTCCTAACAATTGGTATCAAAGCCTGGTCCTCTATTTTTAGAAGCCTAATAGTTTGAGGAAGATCTTGACACCAGTAAAGATGGAAATTCTGATGAAGCAATTAGAAGGAGCTCTTACAGACTATGATGCAGAAAAATTGAAAAATATCAAACTAGAAGATGATTTAAGGGTAGCTCAGGATATCATTCAGGCACTTCAAGAAAATTTTATTGTTGTAAGAAATAAGAGAAGAGAACTTTGTGAAAATTTGCAAAATGAGAATGATGTAAAGGAATCACTTAATGATATGATAAGCAAGTTGAAACAAGAGATCATGACAACAAAGAATGAGATGCATGATATGACTATGAGATTTTGCAAAGAGATTGAGGATAGGAAGAAGAATGAAGAAGAATTGACCATAAGACTAAGTGATGTAGCAAATGAGAACACAAGACTTAGCTATGAAAATGACATGTTGAAGACAAATTTGATGCATACTCAGAATGATTCAAATGAACTGATGAGACAAAAAGAAGTCTTAGAAAGAGAACTAGAAACTGCAAATCAACATAAAGAAAAATTCAAGAAAATCTCAGAGGAACTTGGCACCTTGCTGAAGAATCAAAAACCTAAAGGTGACACTTCTGGAATTGGCTTTGAAGTTGGTGAAGGCTCCGGTACTGCAAATACTTAAGATCACAACAAACTGGTAAGACAACCTAATGCTTATAAATTCAATGGAAAATGCTTTAACTATAATAAGTATGGTCATAGAGAAAATGAATGTAGATCTAGAAATTATCAAAATATCAACACACCCACCGATCAATGTTCTAAATGCAACAAAGTAGGTCACAATTCTGAAAACTGCAGAATGAATGTGAGATGTTATATTTGTGGAAGATTTGGACATTTATCTAATCAATGCAGAACACAAACTGGCATAGGTTATGGAAAAGCCATTCATAAAAATAATATAACTTGTTATTCATGCAACAAGATTGGGCATATTGCTAAATTCTGTAGAAGTAAAGGAACACCGATA